>NC_142520.1:26989314-27069314 GCF_964205215.1 Stylophora pistillata
CTGTTGTGTTATACAGTACATAACACCTTCAGATAGCACGGGTAGGGTAGGGTAGGGTAGGGTAGGGTAGGAGAAAAATAAGGGAGGAGTGTCTCAGGTGAGTCTTGGCAAATGCACATCTTTTATGTTATCATCAACATTACTACCCTGGCTCCAGAGATTTCTCTTTTTCTCCTTGTTTACAATCCTTTCGGGCTACGAAGCAGCGAGATTGGCCGAGCTGCGTAGCAGCGTCTCTTTTTCTCGGAGCTGCGAGTTACGCCGCTCGGCAAATCTCGCTGCTTCGCAGCTCGACAGGATTGTAAACAGGGAGAAAAAGGAGAGAAAAAGAGAAACCTCTGGAGCCAGGGTACAACATTACGAACTTGGGAGCTCCGCTTTTAGGCTTGGCTAAATCTAGACATTATATTATATATTTGCCGAACAAGAGCAAATATATAATATAATATATAATATATACCGGCAAATATAAAATATATACGAGTTTGTTAGTCTGCACATAGGCAGCCCAAGCTCACTACTAGAAAAGCGGACGTGACTCTTACCGTGTTGCGCAACGTTTTATATTTATAAAGGTTTGTGTGGGATGTTATCGGTTTGCCTTAAAAGAGAGAAAGAAATGTCTTGTTTTGAAATAAAATGGGCTTACCTTATTGCCTTGTTGTTTTCTTTGTTGATTCCGAGCGTCTCAGGCCATTTGAAGCGTTTTCGGCGAGTTAGCGCTATGTTGGTGTTCTTTTAAAAGGTGTGCCTCCCCCCTTATAAATGGTCTAAGTAATGGTCCAAATAATGGTCCAAAAAATGGTCCAAAAAATAGTCCAAAAAATGGCCCAGTCCATATTTTAGCCTATGCAAAAACACTATTGTATTTTCATAATGGAAAAGCGGAAACAAAAATTGTATCTGTTTCGCAAACAAAAGAGTTTCTTCGCTTTTTTGTGCCTACTGATAGAAAGTGGTTTTTAAATAGCCGTATGATATAATAGCGGAAATATGAAAAACTAATTTCACTGATAGTGAGATAGCAGATAAAAATAGACGTAAAGTGGGATAAATTAAATAAACAAAATAAAATAATTAGAAGTAAGAACAGTTAAATTAATGAATAACGGGGTTGTATAAAATTTATGTATTATTATAATTAATATTTTAAATGATTATTTTTATTATTAAGTATTAACCACACCCACAACTTTTACCCACACCCACACCCACACCCACACCCATACCCACACCCACGACCCACGACTTGTACCCACGACCCACGACTATTAGTCAAACTCGCGTAAAACAGTTTAAAATGAGAAGCTATTGTTCAGAGAAAAGAACTCAACTGCTGACAGGAAATTGGGAAAAGAACATTGACAGTTTAAATGATGTAAAAGCTGTGATAAACAGAACTTGCAAATCTCGAGAGACGCATGTAGCTTATAAATTCTCTAAAATTACCGCAGTTACAAGCAACATCCCTAAGAGTACCACACTCGAAATAGATCGATTCAATCAGCTCTCGCAACTTGCCGGACATGCTGGCTTCAATTTGTTCCGATTTTAATTCTTGGTTTTGATTGCTTTTGATTTCCCTGTTGTTACATACGTTCCATACTATTCCGGTGACAAAGTGGCATCCCGCCGGCAGAACACAGAAATGAAGCCGTACATTTCACACGGCTGTAAAAGTAAACAAAATTATTACGCAACCTCGTCAAATTTCCTGCTACTGGGGGTCCTGCTTGGTGTCCAGTTGACCTGAAAGCAGACTGCGAAAACGCAGACCTCGAAAACTCAGACCTTGAAAACACTGACCACGAAAAGGTAGTCTATCTATTACTCAAAAAACCTCAAGGCTCTTGGTGCTGCTCCTGTGTAAACAATGTTCTCTTGGTGATTTTCCCTTGTAATGACATGCGAGACAGGCGAGACATGCGACAACATTTCCGGTGTGCATTTACATTGCCACAATAGTATTCTGAAGGTGGTTGTAGGTGGTTATAGGTGGTTTTAGATGGGGTTGTTGCTTATCCTTTAAATCATAAAATTGCCTTTCCATTGGAGATGGATGTTTTTCTACGTGTCTGCGATCGAGATTGCGTTACCTGTGACAGTGCCGAATAACTTATGCACAAGCGCCAGGTTTTGGCGGATTGCACGTGGACATTAAATTAAGAGCCCACAGAAAGCTCATATTCGACGATAAATCCGGTTAGATTTCCCGTGTTACTGTAACATCACGAAGCGAAGAAATGTGACAAAAAAAGCGAAGAATAAACGCGATATCTTCACAATTGGTTTCACAACATGGGGTGTAATCCAGCCCTCAACGAAACTCTCCTGACAAGTCCAAGCTCCAGACAATAAAATTTCCCCGGCAAAATCGGTCACTTTTACTGACTTCTACGTTTTGCCGACGGATAATATCGGCAAGCAACAGTAGCCACCCTAGTTCCACTTCAAAGGTTTCGTAAGTTTTTACGCAAGAACTGATCGGCAGCGGCCAGGACAAATTGGAAAACAATTAAACCTTGGGGAGTCGCAAGGAATACCTGGTCGCGATTTTCGGTGTCGGTGATTACTGAGGGCCTGTTCGCACTACGCGAAATTTTGTTTGTTTTGCAAAAAAATCTGTCAACGCGAGACCATTTTCAGTGCGAACGATTTTTTACCCACCAAAATTTTCCTAATAGCCACCAAACTTCAAAGATGCGGTCAACTAGTAGCCTGCGTTGCAGCCGGACATGTCACACAATCCCCGGTATATCGGCGGTTTAGAATGTCTGCGACGCAGACTATCAACTAGTTTTAGAGGCCTACAATTTTTTGTCGGGCGAGAAAATATTTTGTCTCTTGACAGATCCTCTTCCAGTGGTCATCATATTTCGTAATTGAACGTCGCATTAGTTAGTTGTCGAGTGACTCTCTCCCATTAATATTCTAAACTGTCTACGGAAAAAGGCTTCAGGGAAGTTACTTCAAACCAGGATTCTACAGGTCGACGACGGCGTCGAAGTTCGTTGAGCAAATGAGTTAAAGGGAAAAAAAAACTTTTATCCTTGTAAAATGTATCATAAAATGTATCATTAACGAAAAATGCAATCACTGACACCGGTGTGTGGCTGATGCTTTCGATAAAGTTTCCCGCAAAAAAATTAACTCCTTCGACGTTTAGCCGCATATCTAGACTATCAAAAAAGTCCTTCTTCCGATTTACTATGACGCGGGGCGAAGTCCCTTTCACACTTGATTGACGCCAGAAACATGTCGCTGCTCTCAGACGAGTCAAAGTAGCTCTTTAGGACCCGTGGGGATAAAGTTGTCACTCAGAAGTAATTAACTGCATCAATACATGACTTGCCATTGCAAAAAGAGATGCTTTTTAGGTGATGTATAATCAGAAGGGCTCGTTTAAGACATTTGGGGGTGCTTCATTTTCGAGATTTGGGTGTTTCGCTTTCGAGTTTTGGGTGCTTCGGTCTTCGGTCTTCGGTCTTCGTTTTCGGGTGCTTTGTTTTCGATACTACCAGTAAGAGTTGACCAGCCACAATCAGGTTTTGCATGGCAAGCAAACAGCAAAGAAGGGCGATTATAACATTTCGCGGGGGCATTTTGCTTTGCGATCAGTCCTTGAACAGAAACGGCATAAAAGAAAATGCACTGTCATGAAATCTCGGTATCTTTTTCGATTGACTGACGTGGTTGTGGTTACCCAAATAACTCTTTTACAAAAATAGAAAATTCGTTGTTACAAAATTTTCAATTTTTTTGCAAATACCAAACCTAATTTCTCGGTGTAGTGCGAACATGGCCTTAACTCTTTGTTGGGAAGCAGATAAAATCGATGTTGGCGCTTTCCCATAATGCAAGTACAGCATTGTTTTTGCTCGATTGAGCAAATAACGAGCTTTCTGTGGGTTCCTAATTTTATGTCCACGGTCGTAATTCGACTTTGTAAACATTTTACAGAATGATTTGGTGGGGGTCTTAGTTTAAATTACGAAAACTAAGAGGGATCTTAGTTTACGAGATTACGAAAACTAAGACCCCCAAATTTACCGTTAAATTTGAACTAAAACTCGGTGGGAAGGATCGGACAGGAGATTATTGGACAGATTAGACGGGTGTCTACAAAACGAAGACCAAAGACCGAAGACCGAAGATCGAAGACCGAAAAACGAAGAAAAGGGGGTTTTCGTTTTGTAGAAAAGACCCCGTGAATCTATGAAACGAAGACCCTCGCTAAAACGCTTTGTCAAACACCAATTGACGCGAAATCATTGGGGCCTTTGTTTTCCGTTTGAAAAGGACCGTGTGAATCTAAAAAATAAAGACCCTTGCTAAAACTGTTTGCGAGTAAACAAAAAATTAAAAGCGCTAAGGAAGACGAGGGAGCGGGAGCGTTATTTGGTCTTATTTGCGTCATAATTGAATGTCTTCATTTGCAAAACTTTTTTTAGTTGGAACTCTTGTTGCTCTCACTTGACTTATAAAATTCTCACTTTTAGTCCGGAACCGGATTTTAATTTCAAACTGCAGTTAGATAATTGACACATCGTTGTTTACTTTGGTTTTGTTAATGTTCTTTAAGTAGAAATCAGTCAAATCTATCAGGAATTGAAGACATTTTCCCTGAGTGTAGTTTCTATAATTCCAGAATTGAATAGCCACAAATAAACAATATTTGATTCTTCTTGCGTCAAACTTTCATTGCCAAAGGGAACTATTCAATCTAGGGTATCCGTTTTGCATATTTAGACGATCCTTTCTACAAATAAACGAAGACCCAATGATTTCGCGTCAATTTGTGTCTGACAAAGCGTTTTAGCGAGGGTCTTCGTGTTATAGATTCACGGGGTCTTTTCTATAAAACGAAGACCGCCTTGATTTCGTGTTAATTGGCGTCTGACAAAGCGTTTTAGCGACGGTCTTCGTTTTATAGATTCACGGGGTCTTTTCTACCAAAGGAAGACCCCCTTGTCTTCGTTTTTCGGTCTTCGATCTTCTTTTTGTAGACACCCCAGATTAGACCACTTAATCGGTTACAATTTGACTTTATATTTCGACGGATTCGATTCTGGGGGTCTAGGTTTTCGTAATCTCGAAAACTAAGACAGGTCTTAGGTCTTCGTTTTCGAGGGTCTTAGCTTTCGTAACACCCCATGACATTCAACATGGACTTCTGCCTGAGTGATCTCTAAGGGTGCGATAAAGGTGCCTCGACCACTACAAGAACCACAGTGGCGATCAGTAATAACAAAAGAGGCACAAACGTCTAAAATGGGTGATTGTCAGGACTGGACTTGTGCCGAATGTAAGCTTCGAAATCGTTAGTGCGACCCTTCAAGTTCATCACTCTTAAAAAAGCTTAAACGCTGTGAGCATCAAGCAGAGTGAAGCTTAACTTTGAAGCGATATGTAGCTCAGAAGTGAAATTGCTTATTGATAAAAGGAAGAGTTATATGGATCCCGCTTTATGCGTTCTTTTTGAGAAATCTTAAAGTTGGTGAAATTTCAATGAATGAAATGTGAGTACTGCTCACGACACCAGATTCGAAAGAGGAGCTTTGAGTGTAGTGTGACATTAGTGATGATATAATGATTTACTGACTCGAACACTGTACGGCGCTTCGAGCTGTTTTATAACGATTGCCTACTAATAAAATAAAGAATTAAACTGAATCCATGGACGTAAGTAAGTCAAGCTACATGTAAAAGAAGGTGGTATTTCAATCAACTAAATACGAACTATTTTACCGACCAGATATTCGAAAGAGGATGAACGAATGTAAGTTGACATGATGTAATGATTCACCAACTCAAACGCTGTAGGCTTAGAGCTGTTTGTGGACGATCAGCAACTCGGAAGCAGAGTTGGGTAATAACAAAATTAAGGGTAAAAAGGATGCTTGAGACAGTTGTAAAGATATCTTAAAAATGTAGACATTTTACAGCGCTTTATGCGTATTGTATCAATGGCCACACACAGATGCAAAAAGCATTGTGAAAGAGGGTAATGTATTGTTGTATTGTTTGACACCTAGAAGTAGGTGACAGTTTCAAAGATGAACTAAATGCATGTGCAAATCATTTCGTCGAGCATAGGTTTACTTAATGGGTAGCATTTGGTATGGAAGTTGTTAAAAAACGAATTATTGTAACATTTGATGTTAAATTCACCTAGTAAATGCAGTGGTAATTAGTTATGACTTCCTCCAATTTAGCATACATCCTGTGTCACAAAATAGGCAGGAAAAGTTAGGTGATAAAGCATAATTCAATTCCTTACGGGATAACATTCATGAAAAAAAAGCTTGTAAAATCTTCTTGCTTTGTACGAAAGTTTACATATCGAAGCCTAATAAGGTTACGATTTTTTTATCACGCGGGCACGATCATTTGCACATTCACCGAAGACGACTTGACAGTCATTACTGACGGATTGCTTTCGGCGCAAAAAAGAGCGCGGAAAAACCGTTAGTGGCATTTTCTGTCTACGATTTCTGCAAAATTTTATGTTATCAGGCTTGTTTTCATTGCTGCGTTTGACCACAGAATATGCAAAATATTTCTACAATGAATTACAATGTATGCAACTGATTTTTACTACAAAACAAGAGGCTACAGGGGGCCTATATTCTGGCCGGATTTGCAGTTTAGAAGGAACACGATATTGGCGTAAAATCTTCCAGCTTATAGCTGAAACAGTCACATTATGCCATTATTATTCCCTGGATTGAAAGCCTTGCTGATTTGAGTAAAATCGCTGTTGAGTGCTTTTCATTGTTTGTTAACATGGAGCTGGAGTTATGGAACAAGTTGATGCCATGATAAATTTGCTAGTTAAACTGCGGGGACTTATGTAAGTGCCGCGGAAACGTCAACAGCTAGCATGGGAATAAGTCACTTCGTCACTTAGCGCGAGTCTCGGAGAAATGCATTTAAATGTGATTAACTTTGTTTACATTAGGTTTTCTCTCGCTTACTTCTGATAACAAGCCTCTGAAGTTTACTGCCTCGGAACGATATACCACAGAAGACATTTTTTATGGACCGCGAGTTTTTTTACTGATTTAAATTATAGATATGTGGCGGTGACTGCCACAAGTTTCTTTTCTTTTTTTTTCAGAAAGGTACGGTTGTTTTGTTCGCTAAAGTAATCTACTGATAGATCTAATCGCCAATGTTTGTACAAGATAATTAATTAATCGAATTTAATCAATCAGCCAATCCTTCAACTGTTTCCGCCGTTGTTAGTTTTCATCAGTGCGTTAACAATTAAAGCGATTCACAGTATTAACTTTTTGCTCAAACTAAACATTTTTAAGTTCACTCGAAAGATAAGTGTAACCAGTAACCAGCCTGCATGGTTATCGTTTATGTGCGGCCTAGCACTTAAAGCCTGAAAAAATCTAGTGCTTTACGTCAATTAAAAACTGACGCATATCGCCTAACACATATCGCCTGCTTGTAAGCATTGCGGGAAAAATGAAAATAATACAACCTTTAAGAAGAATAATTTACTTAAGATAGCATTTGTTGTGAAACGTTACTGCATGTCTCAACTATTGTTGTCTGTTTTATTTGGTGTTGAATTAAATAAAACAGACGACTCAAGAAATGACATGGCATATATTCCTCCACATCATTAGTTTGTTGAGGAACTTAGTTTTTGAAGATTAAAGTTCATACTACAAACCAATTCTGATTTGTTGACACAGTAACTTATTTCCCAAAGATCTCATTAAAAACATATTTGAGATGTGATTGGTTCATCAAATATATATATTAATACATATATAGGTGTTGGGTAGAAAAATAAGATAACTATGCTTTTATCCCCACAAGCCTGTTTCGTGATTGCTTACTCATATATCCCCTTATGAGTGAGCAATCATGAAACAGGCTTGTACGGATAAAAACATAGTTATCTTATTTTTCTACTCAACATATATCGTGCTATACGGAAAAATTGAAAGGAAGACTTCCTATATACATACATACATACATACATACATAAACATGTGTGTATTTATTTATACATAAACATGTGTATATATGTATATATATATATATATATACATAGAAAATTTAAAAAATTGCGAGGATGGAAAACTTCTGACGTAAAAAATATAAAAAATTTTAATAAAAACGTTTCAGTCAGAGACCTTCTTCAGTTATTTACCGTTATTTTCAGTTATTATACGTACATACATATACATATGTTGGGTAGAGAAATGCAAGAGCAATCACGAAACAGACTTGTATAAACATGTGTATAACTGCAGACAGTACTTTTTTTTAAAAAATATAAAAGCCTGGAGACCAGGTGGTTTTATTTCGTCAATGATATCTATTTACAATTCTAATTGATTAAAGTATTCGAATTAAATTATGAGTTACTTAGGTATTTACAGGTCTCAATTAACTAATGATATTTTTTCTTACAGGCTGCACGAACAGCGCACGGGCTATAACAGCCCGGAGTAAGCGCCCACCTGTAAGAGGTAACAAAGTTCTATTTAAAAGTTTTCTATTTACTATTTACAAAGAGTTTTGTCCCGACCATGTGGGGCGCAAACAGCGCGCGGGCCTGTAGCCTGGAGTAAGCACCCTCATGGGCGAGGTTTAACAAGTTTTATTATATACAAAGGTTCAGGGGGGAGCAAGAGAGGGAAAGAGGACAGGTTTACCAGCATCGGCCGAACAAAATGCGTTTTTAAAAGACCAAAAATTCCTTAAGGTATCAGTGTCGCTGCTAAGAATTCTGAGTTGGACATCTCTTTTAATTAAGGGGGGATTCTACCTGAAATTAGCTCAAAATATTGTTTTTTTGTTTTCTTCAGAAATGCGAGGTTCAACTATTCGACTTTACACTGACGATCGTTTTTACCGAAAAATTTTAAAATATAAATGAGAAATTACGTTAGAAAAGGAGAGGTATCTAAATAGAAATCTCGTTTCCATGGCAACCAAAACAGCATTTTTTGTTTCTTACTTGTTTACCAGCCTGTTTGGAGCTCAAAATATGTCAAACAAGCCCGAAACGCCCCTTAGAATCCTTGTGCTGTCTTACATGAAGGGGAAAATAAGAAATTGAAAGAGTAACACTGGAGACGAGTGAGAGATTTTTGTGTGAAAGTTGTCACAGTGTATTGCGAAATATTGAACTCCTTTTGTCTCTTTTGTGCTGGAATGACTGGAAAGAAGAAAAGAACCGTTTACAGGAAAACTAGGAAAAGAAAGGGGCATGGAGGAGATCGTAAAAAAGCGCAATTACTGAAGAAAAGCGGTTGCAACAGGAAGAGTGAACCAAACGAACCGACCCCAGGAACTTCGCACGATCAGTCTGATCTGTCAGATTTTGGCGAAGAAAGCGATCAGCTTCCTAGTTCTTCAAGGAAGAAGATGAGATTCCAGAGCTCAGAAGATGAGTCTTCTTCAAGTTCTGATGAAAACAAAAAAGTTTTCGAGGTAGCTGAGGTAGAAAAAGGATACAGGCTCGTTGATCTAAAGAGCTTCTCTTCTGTGCTCTCAACTTTACACAAATGCGAAGAAGGTGAGAAAAATATCACACATCATAAATATGCTTTTCAGCCCCTTGAACCTAAAGAAAAACGATAGTTAGAATTATTTGCAGAAAAGGAGTTTTATTATTGTTTAATCATTTTTTCTGATCTTTCTTCACTGCAACACTTGTACACATTTATGGAGGTGTGAACTAATGCTCCAACATTGTGGTTCTGTTTGGTTCAGTAACTATAGCTAATAGCATCCTTTTCCGTCATGTTTTTAATATAGGAGACCTTACTATTGAAGAAAATACCGCTAGCCGTTATGGACTGATGTCAGATCTCTCCATTCACTGCAATTCTTGTGATGAAAGTACTCCTTGGCAGACATCACCCAACCTTGCCAAGAAAGGCAAATCATTTGATGTCAACCGGAGAGCTGTCTACCACTCAATAGAAACTGGAAGTGGCTACGAGGGACTCTCTTCTTTCTGTGCGATAATGAACATGCCTTGTTTGTCAAGAGCTGCTTACTACAAGCAAGTTGATGTAATTTTGGAAGCACTGGAAAGTGAAGCAAAAGAAGAACTAAAAGGTGCAGGCCAAAGGCTCCGAAAGCTAATCATGGAGGAAAATGGCATCTCAGACAGCACCACAATAATTGATGCTGCTGTTAGCTTTGATGGCACTTGGGCCAAAAGAGGTTTCACATCACTAACAGGTGTTGTTTTCGTCATCTCAATTGACACAGGAGAAGTTTTAGACTATCACGTGATGTCTAAATCTTGCCGTAAGTGCTCCCTAAAGAACTCACAATGTGAAGGGAATGTGGAAGAGTTTGAAGAATGGAGGAGGGAGCATGTTGCATCTGGAGATTGTGACATCAACTTCGAAGGCAGTTCACCTGCTATGGAAGCAGAAGGAGCTTCTGTTCTTTGGAATAGATCCATCGAACTTCATAACATGAGGTACAAATGGATGGTGTCAGACGGGGACAGTAAGGCCTTTAACACTGTTCAACATGCCTATGATGACTGTGAAGTTATTAAACTGGATTGTGTAGGCCATGTGCAGAAAAGGATGGGCAAACATTTAATGAATTTGAAGGCATGCAGTAAGGGTAAACTTGCTGATGGAAAACCTATAGGAGGGCGTGGCCGGCTTACAGAAGGAAAGATCAAGCAGCTTCAAAGGTACTATGGCCTAGCAATCCGGCAAAACACCTTGACCAAGGCAAATCCCTCTGAACGGGAGGTTGACATTGCAGTTTATGCTATGAAAAAAAATATTATAGCCATTCTCCATCACTGTGTAAATTCAACTGACAATGCTAAACAACACCGCTTCTGTCCACCAGGTGATTCATCATGGTGCAAATGGCAACAGGACCAGGCAACAGGAACCAGTACCTACAAAGGAGATGACTGTTTGCCCGAAGTCTTCGTGGAGACTCTAAAACCCACATTTGTGTCATTAAGTGACAGTAAACTTTTAGAAAGATGTGTACGAGGAAAAACCCAGAACCCAAATGAAAGCATCAACGCAATGGTTTGGGTCCGGTGTCCCAAACATAAACACCATGGAGTGAAAGTTGTCCGGTGTGCTGCTGCGTCTGCAGTCTGCCACTTCCACAGAGGTGCAGAAAGCAGAGAAAGATTGATGGAAAGGCTTTCAATTCCTGGAGGTGCATTTACTGAGGATGCATTTCGACTAAGAGATAATTCAAGGCTTCGGAAAGCTGATAAGCAGGCAACGGCCAAGGAGAAGAAGCGCCGGCAGGGATTGCAGCTTATCCGTACTCAAAGAGAAGCGGCTCTTCGTGAAAAAGAAGATGTTTCATATGAAGCTGGGGCATTCTAACTCTTGCTCTTGCCTATCCTAATTATATTTGAACTTATGGCTACTCATTGACTTCATAATTTGAATACAGGAGGTGTTTAATTTTAAAATCTTGTAACTTTAGGCCTTTTTTTCTCAAAACGTATTTTTTAATACTTGAGAAAAGATTACTCAAGAAGTATGAGAGCTATGGACCTGAAATTTTTAGGGATTGCTGATCTAATTGAGTTATTTGGGATGAGTGAAGGAAAATGCCATAGAGGTCTTTCTAAAGAAATGATTAAACAAATAGTGATCATGTGTTAGATGTGTAACTTGACACCAGTGCTGTGATGTCAAATTTAAAAAATTCTTGAAATCCTTCACTCATCCCAACAAGTATTCAATATTGTTTAGAATAACAGCAAAATATTGGTATTTCATTGAAACAGTTTCTAACAATCTTTACTCAAGTACATATAGGTGAGACACTACAAGTTGTTAATTGAAATGACCGGTGTCAGGTTACATTTGCTGCAGGTGTGACATAACACCTTTTTTTGAAAAATATAGTTCATAAGCTTTCCAGTGATATATAGTTTTAGATAGTTGTGACCAAAACTTAAATTCCTACAATTATTTGAAAAAATGCACTTTTTTTAGGTAGAATCCCCCCTTAAGTCGATAATCGCGTTGGAGCTCAAAAGAGAACATTCAAAGGTAGCTTTATTTCTGGCAAGCCAACACCAATATATGATGGTTGCCTTGAGAAAGTTAGATAAGGATATACTGGTGGTAGATTGGTCTAGGGAAAAGGGGTAGTAGATAGATGTAGGGGAGATAGAGAAGGGGGAGTCGAGTAGAACACGAAAAAGGGGAAAGAAATAGTCCCAGACTTTCACAACTCTGGGACATCCCAAGAAACAGTGTTCAATAGTTTCTGTTTCGCCGAAGATCGCGCATTTGTCATTATTGATGTATCCCCAAGACTTAAGGAGATATCTTACGCGGATCATTCTATGGATCAATAGCCAAATTAGATCGTTTTTCTTGTTTTCAATTAGCTTTAGGCGAGACTTGCGCCACACCCAGGCCCAACGATTGATGGGGCGGTCTATAGCAGACGCCCAAAAACCGGAGCACCGGGGTGCAACGCAGACGGGGTCAAGTTACAAAAGATATAAATTCTTACTGGTGAGTAAATCAGGTAAGGCACCAGTTTTCTCATGCAAGGTACGGAAATTATCTAAACAAAGCCGGTAGTAATTGGAAGGAAGGAAGGAAGAGGGACCAGAATTGGTGGGAAAAGAAAAACGGGGATCTAGAATAGTTAGCTTATGTCCTAAAAAATATCGAGCTAGGTAATGCCATTTGGATGTACCAAAGTCATCTCTTAAACTGGAAAAAACAGAAAGGCGCAGGCTAGCGCACTTAGCTTTAAAATTAACGACGTTGAGGCCCCCAGAGGATGGGGGCGCACAACAGCGATCGCGACTAACATTTTCCATTTTTCCTTTCCAGATAAAAGGCCAAATGATCGATTTAAATCTATCTTGCACCCAACAGGGTGGGGGGATGACTTTAGCAACGTGCCATAAACGGCTTGCGCCTAAAGTATTTACAATTAAGGTCCTACCGATAAAAGAAAGGTCTCTTTGTTTCCAAAGATTTAGAATCGAATTTAGTTTGTCTAATTTGGGCCGCCAATTGTCGTCGTCGACATTGACGAGGCCGTTTGAGAAGTAAACACCAAGCACTCTCATTTTAGTGACCCATTTGAGGCCATAGGGAGATTCAATTCTAGTTCGCCATTTTCGTAACCACATTGCTTCAGATTTGGACGTGTTCAGTTTAGCGCCAGATCCTTGTTCAAATTTTGATACGACTCGGAGAAGTGAAGAAAGAGATCTTTCGGATTTTAAGATGCAAGTGGCATCGTCAGCGTACTGGGATATTTTATATTAAAGGCCACCTGCTCCGGGAAGCAGGAAACCTTCAATATCTTTACAATTACGGATTTGCGTTGATAATACTTCTGAAACTAGCACATAAAGGAGAGGAGATAATGGGCATCCCTGTCTCACCCCTCTCCGTAAGTGGACAGGGGGGGACAGGGAGCCATTAACAATGATTCTAGAGAAGGCTTTAGAATAAAATAGTTCGACCCACCCACAAAAGGAGGGGCCGAAACCGAATTTACGCGATACTCTCATCATGAATTCGTGGTCAACTCGATCAAAAGCTTTTTCTTCATCTAAGGAAATGAGAATACCTGGTTCATTTGTTTTGTCAATCATGTCAAGGACATCACGAAGTAAGGCCAAATTTGAGAAGATAGTGCGGCCGACCACACCGCACGTTTGGTCTGAATGCACGATGGAGTTCATGACTTTTTTCAATCGTTCAGTGATGATTTTAGATGCTAACTTGTAGTCAGTGTTTAACAAGGAAATTGGGCGCCAATTTTTTGCGAGGCGTCGATCATCTTTTTTGTGGATGAGTCGTAGGAGGCCCTCATACTGGCTATCCTCGAGGGAGCCAGCAAGAAAGGCCTCGGTTCAAAACAGAAAGGAGAGATTCGCTCAAATCGCTCCAAAAACACGAATAAAATTCTCTTGGGAGACCATCAGAACCGGGTGACTTGCCGGTCTGAAGGCCTTCCAATGCAGAAAGTAATTCATCATTGGAAAAAGGACCTTCACATAGATTGCGCTCAAAATCAGTCAGTGAAAATTCGAGGTCGTCAATTATTTCAGTTTGAATTCGCATATCAAGAGGATCTTTGGTGAATAAATTCTTGTAGAAATTGGTTAGAATTTTTTCAAGATCATTTTGTGAGTCTCTGAGAACACCGTTCTCGTCAAAGAAAGATTCAAAGCTATTCGTGTCAGCTCGTTTTTTCTCCAGACGGAAGAAATAGCGTGTTGGTTTCTCGCCTTCTTCGAACCATTGTGCTCGGGAGCGGACTTTAGCTCCTTCGGCTTCTTTCGAGATTAGAGAGGACAATTGGCTTTCCAAATCGCTAATTACACCTGGGTTATTTAAGCAATTAGAATGTAAAGCATTTTTAGCACGGGTTAATTGCTTAGTAATTAGGATTCTTTTGGCATTTGCTGTTCTCTGTTTACGGATGCAGTATGAAATACTTGTTTTGCGGATTTCAATTTTTAGAGCATCCCACCATTCGCGAAGGGAGGCGAATTCGGGGATTTTAAGCTTAAAGTTGTTAATCGATTTTGACATAATGTTTTTAAATTCTACATCTGAGAGTAAAGAGCTGTTGAACTTCCAAATTCCAGGACCGTGATTAGAAGGGTTAGTCTTTAGTTCAATTTTTACAAAGTCATGATCGGATAGTGCGTATACGCATGGAAGAATATTACATTTGGTTACTAGGGTTAAGCCTTTAGCGACGAGAAAGCGGTCAATTCTAGATGCCTGGGTATGGTCTTTGTTAGACCAGGTGAAAGTTACTTTGCGCTGGTTGTTTTTGCGCCAAATGTCTGTAAGTGAGAAATCAGCACAAAGGGATCGGAGAAGTTTTAGATCAGACAATGGGATGGCGGAACAATTTAATTTATCTAGGACATTGTCTACACAATTAAAGTCTCCCCCGATCACTAGATCCCTTTGGGGGAGAAAGTAATTGTGCAGACAAGAGAAAAAACTTTTACGATCCGAAATAGCATTGGGAGAGTAAATGTTTACTAAATTTAGTTTAGAATTATAGTAGTCAATGAGTAAGCTCAATATTCTTCCGTCGGAATCGGTCAAAAAACGGATAATTTTGCCTGGGAAGCTTAGAGAAAAGAGGATGGCAACACCGGCAGACCTGCCAGTCCCGAAGGACCACAGACATTTGCCGCGCCAGAGTATTTCGAATTCCTCCGCTTGTTTTTTGCATGAGACATGTGTTTCTTGTAAAAGGATTATGTCACAGTTTGAATAATTTAATTCTTGAATAATTTTTCGACTTTTACTGGAGGACCCGAGTCCTCGCACATTTAGAGAAATTATTTTAAGCTCACTCATTAAATATAAATAAAAAGTTAATATCTGTACCGCCTTCTCCTAGGTTTAGCTCTCTGCCATCCATCATCATCAGTTTCGGAGCCAGAGTAGTCACGGCGGGAAGATCTATCGCGGTCATCGCGGTCGCGATAATAATCTCGATCGTCTCTATCTCTCTCTCTTCTGCCGTCTCTCCGGTCATCTCTTCGTTCTTCTCGATCGTCCCTCCCTCGCTCGTCTCTTCGTTCTCTTGGTCGTTCTCTTCTACCTTCGTCGCGCTGTTGTTCTCGTTGTTTCTGTTGATCTTGTTGTTTCTGTTGTTCTTGTTGTTTCTGCTTTTCTAGTAATTTCTGTTGTTCTTCTTGTTGTCGCTGTTGTTCTCTCTGTTGTTGTAGTTTTTGCTGTCTTTCTTCTCTTTCCTTGGCGCGCGGGGCTCGCTCTTTTTTCTTTTCCTCTTCAGTTTTAGGTGGTGTTGGCTCACTATCGACGTTCGCGCTGAAGAGCAGGAAGGGGCATTGAGGCATGGAATGGTTGTCCGCTAAACAAACGGAACACCTTGGCGAGTCTTTACATTCTTGAGCTCGATGCCCAGGGCATTCACAATTAGAACAACGGACTGCAGAGCAGTCTTTGGCCATGTGGTCAGTAGCTCCACAATTCCGGCAAGCTTTTGGCTGATTTGGGTACCATATTTTAATAGGTTCACCAGCTATGTTGATGTTGGCAGGGATAGTTCGATGTAGCGCCATTCGAGCCGTTCTTACTCCATTCTGGATATGTTGTGCAATTTTATCGCGCCGAAAGGAAAGGACATGACCGTAGTGGCTGAGTCGGCCAATCACAGCAGTGTCGGGTAGTTCAGCGGGGGCTTCATGGATCTTGACGAGGACCAAACGATTTTCGCAGTCGCCCAAGAACACTTTGAGAACGGCAATCACGACAAAAGGTGTTTCAAGAGCGGCTTCTTTAGCTGCACGGCTCTTGAAAGTCACGATCCAAGATCTGCTGGACGCCTTTCTCTGGATTCCGGTGAAAGCGTCAATATCGATTTCTGCCTCGTCAAAAGCTTCGAGAATTATTTGCGATGTGACGATTGTATCAACGCTAAAATAAATGGAGCGATCCTTCGTGATTTTACTTTGACAAGGAGCATTCAAAAAAGGCACGGCCTTAAATTTCACACCCTTATTTTCCAGATTTTTTAGTACCTCAGGGATTTCGATTTCCACGTCTGCGTCCCAGGACTGTGAACCTTCTACCGCGCTTGCGTCTACGACGTCTCCTGGATTCGCTGTCGAGTTATCGGTAGTAAACTGTGTTACGGGCACGAATGACCAACAAATGTCCGCTAACAAAGCATATATGAAAATAGACTTCCGAGTACGATATATGGCACGCAACAAAAATGTAACAACAGGCAGTTACCCATTTTAACTATTATTTAATTAGTTTTACATTGTCTAATTTACTTAGGTTAACGATTAAGTTAAGCAGTTCATAAAGCAAACTTACAATCCTTCATGCCGTGTAAGTGCGTCGTCTTGATTAACTTCCAATTCCAACATCCGCCGACTGAAGACTACAGCGCTTGGCTTTCTTGATTCATGACTTTCTTTACGTGTACACAAATCCTTCCGGAGGACTTCATAGTGAACTCTGTATTATTTATCTTCTTCCCTTCTCGGCTATCGTCTTTTTCATCTCTTTCGTCTCTCCGGATATCGCAAGGTCAAAAGGTCATAGCCTTGTCATATCATAGCTTCCACAGCTTCAGTCAGCCGGCCACGAGGGTATGCCCTCGGGCAAATCTCCTTTGTACTTCTCACAAGCCAGCTTTTATACATTTACGTTAGTTGTCTAGAATGTTCTATTACTATTTATAGCGTATTACAAGTTGCACTATTTTTGGAAACTGCTGAGTCACATGAAAGAAGTTTCTGGAATAGTTTTGTCCTTTATGACGCGAGAGAGCAAGATAGGGAGTCTGAGTCCAGTAAGCTTCTTTGAACACAAACTTTAATTACTGGAGAGGCAGGTTACCTTTAGAGCTATCGATATAACAACAACATGACGGCTAACTTGTCTCAATGTTCACTCGTGTAACTCGAGAACTAGATTGGAATGTACGAAGCGATTACATAACCAGTCCAGAAGGTTACATAACATTCGAGGGTTACATAACCTTTAAGTGTTACATAAGAAAGATCAGCTGATCGACATTCAAGAAAGGTCTTGTCGAAGAAAAGCAAATGTTGATTTCCTGAAGGTTTTACATATCATAACATCTTTCCCTTTTTCTATTTTTTTTTTTTTTTTAAACTATAACTCAATGTCAAACTATTTAGGTGGCTTGATCAATCGTCCATGTCGTGTTCTTATCTCAGTTGTAGTAGCTTCTTGAGGTGGTCTTGCACTCAGCTCTGTTGTTTGAGGTGTTGAGGGTAGTTGAGATCTAGGAGGGGACGTTCCTACTTGAGAACTTGCTGGAGGGGGATGTTTCTGTTCCTGCAGATTCTCTGGAACAGTCAGGTCATCTTCGTCCATTTTGAAGGGGGTTTCTTGAAGTGGTTCCGTGGTAGAACGCAACTGCTTGCGATTGCGCCTGTAGAATCTACCATTGACTTCAACTTTGTAACTGCGAGGTGCGACTTTAGAAGAAACAACTGCTTTTGACCACTTTGTTTCTCCAGGCATTTTCATGCGCACTAGGTCACCTGATTTGAGTTCTGAGAGTTGTTTAGCATGCTGGTCGAAATGTTTAGCTTGCTTGACACGATCCCTTTTGAGAAGATCACTAACTGTCAGGTCAGTCTTGAGTAACGACTCTGAGAAGGGTAGAAGTGTCTTTGTTCGGCGACCAAAAAGTCGTTGGCAGGGAGACATACCTGTAGCAGCAGTGGGGGTGTTATGGTGATCCAATAAACCAAGATATGGATCGGATTGGGACAGAAGAGCTTTCATCATTAAAGTCTTGCAGGTTTTGACTGCACTTTCGGCCATCCCATTAGCTTGTGGATAGTGTGGTGACGTAGTGACGTGAGTGAACTTCCATGTTGCTGCAAATCTTCGGAACTCTGAGGATGTATACTGAGGACCATTGTCAGAAACTACATAGTCGGGCACCCCATGTCGCGAAAAATGCATCTTCAGCTTGTGAATGACTGTCTGGGACGAAGTGTCGGGAAGATGATCCAGCTCAATAAAGTTGCTGTAATAATCAACTAATACAAGGTAGTTTCGGTTCTCAAAGGTAAACAAATCTGTTCCAACTCGTTGCCATGGCCTGTCAGGAACCGGGTGAGGCTGAAGAGGTTCGCTGGCTTGTTCAGGTCTCACTCTTTGGCATATGGAGCATTTATCAATACGATTCTTGAGTTGTGCAGACATTCCTGGCCAGAAGAAAACCTCTCTGGCCCTTCGAAGGCATGCTTGGAGTCCCTGATGAGACTTGTGTGTTTCTTCTATCATATCACGGCGAAGGCTCTCTGGGACAACGATCTTCGTTCCTTTAAAAACTAGGCTATTTTGGAGCGTCATTTCATCTCGGTATTTGAAGAAAGGCTGTGCGCTTGTAGGTACCATGGACGTTTTTGTAGGCCAGCCAGCGCGTATAACTTGTGACAACGCCTGTAAAGATTCATCCTTTGCCGTTTCCACTTGAAACTTGGCAAGTGTCGACTCTGATATCGACAAGTCTTCAACAAAGTTGACAGTTTCTAGATCTTTATAGCAGGTTGAGGTGCTAGCATTTGGTATCTTTGACTGCCTAGGTAGAACGCGAGAGAGTGCGTCAGCAATATACATCTCTTTGCCTGGCTTGTAAGTGAGATTCAAGTCAAATCTTTGAAGACGAAGCATCATACGCTGTAATCTCTTAGAAGCTGTATTGATTGGCTTATTCTGTATAGCAATCAGAGGCTTGTGATCTGTTTCGACTGTGACGTGCTTGCCATAAATGTAATGTTCGAAGTGCTCACAAGAGAACAGAACAGCTAGGAGCTCCTTCTCAATTTGAGCGTAATTTTGCTCTGTCGACGTCAGTGCTCTGTTAGCGTAGTGAACTTGCTGTCCTTCCTGAAGTAGAGTTGCACCAATGCCATACTGTGAGGCATCGCACTGTATAGTGACATTCTTGCTCACGTCGAAGTACTGTAGGACTGGGGCTTTAGTGATGAGCTCTTTAATCTCCTTGAAGGCTTTATCTTGAGGGTGTTGCCAATGCCATTCTATTTCCTTCTTTTCCAACTGTCTTAAAGGCTGTGATGCTGTAGACAGATGTTGGCAGAATTTCGCCAGATACTGCACCATTCCTAAAAACGTTTTGAGTTCTGCGAGATTGGTGGGCACTGGGTAGTCCACTATAGCCTGTACCTTTGACGGGTCAGGTTTTAGACCTTCCGCTGTAAGGAGGTGTCCTATGAAAGGAACTTGTGACTGTCGAAGTTTCAACTTCTCGCTGTTGAGAGTGAGGTTTCTTTCTCTTGCGCGATTGAGGAAAGCCTTGAGATTCTGATCGTGGTTGGCAATTGCAGCTTCATTAGAGTCTCCAAAACCGCAAACTAGGAAATCATCGGCGATGACTTCAACACCTGTGAGTCCTTCTACTAGCTCGTGCATTCGTTGTTGCCATACTTCCGGGGCTGAGTTTATTCCGAATGGCATTCTGAGCCATCGATAGCGACCAAAAGGTGTGTTCATGGTTGTCAAGTAACTACTCCTTTCGTCAAGTTGTACTTGCCAGAATCCACATTTGGCATCTAACACGCTAAAGACTTTAGCACCACTAAGGCGAGTTGCTACTTCCTCGATAGTTGGAAGTGGATAATGCGAGCGTTGCACTGCGCGGTTGAGATCTCGAGGATCCAGACATACTCGTATTTTCCCGTTAGATTTCTTCACTATAACAAGGCTAGAGACCCATGATGTCGGCTCAATTACCTTGGCGAGGATACCACTCTTCACCATGTTATCCAGCTCTAACTTGAGGGTATCTCGAAGTGGGACTGGTACTTTACGAGGCGGATGTACAACCGGGCGGAAACCTTCGTCCACTTGAATGGAGTAGGTTCCTTCCAGGCATCCAATCCCAGTGAAGATATCGGTAAATTCATAGAGGATAGGATCACTTCTAACATTTGACGAGACGTCAATTCTTTCGCCGTGAGTCGCGTTTACGTCAGCATCCAGGATTTTGACCAGGTTCATCTTTTCACACGTCGTTCGACAGAGGAGTGGTGTCAAATCTTGCTTCACAATGTGATAAAGAACTCCATATTTTCTTCCTTTCCGTTCAGTAAGTAGGCGGATTTGACCAAGTGGCCAGACTACAGTCTTGTTGTGCATGATGAGCCTTGTAAACGACTGTTCAAGGTTTTTACACTGTTTGTCTCCTGTAGCTCGGATGTAGGCACTTTTGGGGAGGATGTTACATGAAGCACCTGTATCAATCTGAAGTTGTACTTCGGCATTATTATTAAGGCACGCTGTCACATAAGCTGATGCGGGGGAGGGTTTATGGCTGTAGATTTCACAATCTTGTACGTGATTGACAGAGCGAGTGTCGCATTTTTTCGCAAAGTGTCCTTCTTTGCCTCATTTGGAGCATTTCTTGCCGACAGCCGGGCAAGCTGACTTTTTCATTTCGTGAACAGTACCACAAAACTTGCATTCTCGAGTGTATACATTGTTGGGGTTACCAGAACTTTTCCCTCTTGGCTTCCACGGAGGAGTCCACTCCTTACCTGAGGCGTGTTTATGCGGTGTTGTATCCTCAGACTGGTCTTTGACGGTTTCGTTTTCTTGGCCTTTACCCTATTCACGTTAGCTTCCTCAGTTGTCATGTCTAATGCGCGTATATCAGTTAACTCTTGTGTTCGCAAAATATCCAAGGCGTTATCCAAAGTGAGATCTTTTTTCTCTAAAAGTTTCTTACGTGATCGATCATTCTTGACTCCAAGGATGAGGCGGTCTCTTATCAAGCTGTCTCTTAGGGTCATGAACCCACAGTGTTCAGAAAGGCGCATCAGTGCTGTGCAATATTGATCGACACTTTCTCCTGGTTCTTGCTCTCTCTTGTTGAAGAGATATCGTTCATACGTCTGATTTCGTTGCGGCAGACAACGAGATTCAAATTTAGCCAGGACGTCATCAATATTGTCAGCGCTTTCGTCTTCAGCGAAGGTAAAGGTGTCAAACAATTGGACTCCTTCTCTTCCAACGATGTTAAGAAAATGAGCAACACGGACTGGGCCGTCCTTTTGACTGATTCCAGCCGCTCGTTCATAGATTTGCCATGCTCTCTTAAAGTGTAACCAGTTATCGCCTCTACGTGACCTGTCTTCGAGATTAAGAGGTTCTGGAGGTTTGGCTAGCGGTACTGTGGTGGTATAGATCGGTGCAGCAGCCGATGAACCAGAAGATTGCTGACTACCAGAGGTCGAGGCCATGACCAAAATAAAATAGACTTCCACTAACAACAACAAAGCTCGTGGATGTTACTCCCACTCCTGACACCAAGTTTTGTCCTTTATGACGTGAGAGAGCAAGATAGGGAGTCTGAGTCCAGTAAGCTTCTTTGAACACAAACTTTAATTGCTGGAGAGGCAGGTTACCTTTAGAGCTATCGATATAACAACAACATGACGGCTAACTTGTCTCAATGTTCACTCGTGTAACTCGAGAACTAGATTGGAATGTACGAAGCGATTACATAACCAGTCCAGAAGGTTACATAACATTCGAGGGTTACATAACCTTTAAGTGTTACATAAGAAAGATCAGCTGATCGACATTCAAGAAAGGTCTTGTCGAAGAAAAGCAAATGTTGATTTCCTAAAGGTTTTACATATCATAACAGGAATATTACAGATTATAGATAACTCTAGAAAAGTCTGGGATTGCGTGACAGATTCAGTAAAAATAATTCGATCCTCGTAACACCCTTCCCCTTCAGCAAAAGAAGTTTAGCCGAAGGATGAACTTTCTTGGAGTAATCCTACAATACATCCTATGCCCTAAAACCGTGATTACATTATCACTTCTCCTTACATGACTCGTGATCACAAAAGATCACAAAAATGCTCGCATTTCTGCAAACAATAGAAATATCATCCCAACACATTGATCAGTGCTCTCTCTCTCTCTCTCTAGAGCACTATTAGAAACTCACAATACTTCATCTTGAACTACCTCAATGACTTAACTCGTCACTCTAATAACTTCGCAAACAGCTTCTGACTTTGACCACCTAGGTCCTCAATACAACCTTTGAATCGCTTCAACTGTAAATTGTTTAACTCTGGGCATACAAGCAATGATAACTGTCAATAATACTGGATGGTTCAAACTACAGGGTGAAATAGTTCTTAACTACATTCTTACGAGGATCACCAATTACTGTAAGTAACTGCTCATGTCACTACAATAACAAACATAGGCATGCTACGTATGCAGGAGTTATTTTTTTGGATACGTAGGTTGAAATGGGACACTATATTACTGATGCTGGTGTCTGAATTGTTGGCAAAAATAAACTGCATTGGTACAACGCTTCCTGCAGTCCCCTCCACAGCCCTAATTTGAACTTGTCACGCAACGCTATCTCTCTCTCCAACATTGCATGACGAGACTAAACAACAACCTGCTCGTAGGTTCAAATTGTGCTCATTGCCGTTCCTTCGTCAGAAACAAAGTCCTAGTTATTATTCTGACTATTAAGGGCCAGAATCAGAAATTATGTTTGGTTTTTCCTGTGCAAGAAAATGCACAGTAGCGTGCAGTTTTTAATTGGCGTAAAGTAATGTGGTGGCATATCCAGGGAACGAGGTTGAGTTTTGACATCGAGTGTCAGTCAGATTTGAAGTACTGGCCGCGCATCAACGATAAGCTTGTTACAGTTTATACTCATCTTTCGAGTGAACTTAACTATATTTATTTAAAGTACAAGCCTAATACTGTGAATCACTACTATTGTTAACGTACTGATGAAAACAACAACCCCTGGGAACAGTAATACAACAATCTTATGTAAACGTTGGCGATTGAAACCATCCGTAAATAAATATTGCGAAAAAAACAATTGTACTTTTCTCACCAAAAAAAAAAAACTTGTGGAAGTCACTGCCACATACCTTTAATTTCAATCAGTCAAAAATCTTGAGGTCTATAAAATGCCTTCTGTGATATATCGTTCCGAGGCAAAAAAAAACTTCAAAGGTTTGTTATTAGATGTAAGCAAGAGAAATCCTTGTAAATAAAGTCATCGCGTTCAAATACAACTTTTTATTGAGTGATCCCGCCTTTCCTCCGGCGATTTTAATAATTCCAAATTGTCATGGATGGCATCAACTTGTTCCGAAGTGTTAGTCTCCATAACTCTCCATGTTAACAAACCAAGAAAAGCACTCGACAGCGATTTTGCTAAAACAGCAAAGCCCTCAATTCGAACCAATTCAATTCAATCCACTGATCCACAAATCCGGCCCAAATATAGGCTCCGTGTAGCTTCTTGTTAAGTAACAGATGGTTGCCTCAAAATACTCTTCCATATAATTTTGCAGTGGAAAGCTCTATTTAATCTCTTACAGCCTCTGGACAAAGATGTTTTCCGGTCTCCGTTCTTCGAACAAGTGAAAGTAGATTGAACCAAGAGAAAGTATTATTCTTCAAAAGATAATAAGGTGGGCTACTTGATTGGTTGTTGCCTATCTGGACTTTGCCCTTTGCGTGCGAAATACGTGATAAAATGCAGGTTGTTTACAGGAAATTGACACGCAATGGGGTAAAGTCCAGGTTAGCTGTAAGCGAATTTTATTGGTGGAAAACGTCTAAGCACTTGAGAGTTGCGTGGAAAATTAACCGACCGTACCATTCTGCCCCTTGTGAAATATTTTTCATTGAGGTAGATTTATGTCATAAAATTTGCGTTGTTTATTGGAAAATGGCATTTCATGATCTAAAAAAATCTAATCCATACTGGCGAGTAAAAGTAACACGCAATTGTAACGGTAAAGTATCTTTTAAGCAATATTTAATTAATGGAAGACTTTTAGAAGCAAAGAAACGGATATGTAACATGGCAGTCGACGCAGAAAGTAAATGTAACTTGGTGGTCGTTTCAACCGCTGCTAAAAGAACAACCATATGGCAAAAAAGAGATTATCAATCAAATATGATTTACGCAAATATCTTGCGCAAGATTTACCAGAGTCAGTAAAACTAGCCTTTCCGAAACAACACGCTATAGTGCTAAATTCGTGTTAGGCCTCCAGCTGACGGTGTATGCGTCGTACGTGAAGGAGCGGTACACAAAACATGCACGTTTTAACTCGCTAATCGGTAGAAAAAGTTCCCTGACGACCTTTCAAATCCAGACAGATCATAGCGATAAAATCCTCACGAAGGACATGAGCCATTACACTGAATAGATGATCTTACAACTCTTGTAGATGTCTTCTTACCTCGTTCCTTGAGCGAAATTCAAAATTGGAATCTCTGATTAACTCATATAAAGCAATGAAATATCCTGAAGTTGCTCCTATCAACATCTGAAGTAACATTTGATTCAAAATTTTTCTCATGTTCCACTCAGTCTCCTTCAGAAGGAAGAATAAGCATAGTCGTACAACGATCACAACTCCACCACTTTCCCAACACGACTGATACATTTCCTTAATTCGCGAACCGCTCTCTCCGACGTTGATTTGCTGAAATTTGAAGACCTGTCAAACCACAAATTAGCAAGAACGCTCTGATTGGTGCGAAATCGAAAAATACTACAATCTGATTGGTTTGGGATACACCAAAAATTGGGCCAATCACATTGCGTTGAGATACACCAAAAAAAAGATGTGCCAATCACATCGCTTAGAGATACACCAAATTGAGCTGATCAGATTACACTACACCACAATACACCAATCTATACGCTAACATATAGTTTTTTTTTGTTTTTTTAAATAACTCAAAAATACGAAGCGGACAGAAAAGAAATAACTAGTTGGTAATAAAAGATTTTCCCAGACAAGGAAATGACTGCGAAGCAGCGAATTGACTCGCGGACAGGGAAATGTCTGCTGACAGCGGAAATGCCTCCCGGACAGGAATTTCACCCGGACAGGAATTTCTCCCGGACAGGGAAATGACTCCCGGACAGGGAAATGACTCCCGGACAGGCCCCCAATTTTGTTACGTGCACGAATGACCTACAAATGTCCGCTAACAAAGCATATATGAAAATAGACTCCCGAGTACGATATATGGCACGCAACAAAAATGTAACAACAAGCAGTTACCCATTTTAACTTTTATTTAATTAGTTTTACATTGTCTAATTTACTTAGGTTAACGATTAAGTTAAGCAGTTCATAAAGCAGGCTTACAATCCTTCATGCCGTGTAAGTGTTCGTCGTCTTGATCAACTTCCAATTCCAACATCCGCCGACTGAAGACCACAGCGCTTGGCTTTCTCGATTTATCGCATTCTTTCCTTGTACTCAAACTCTTCCGGAGGACTCCATTGTAAACTCTGTATTCTCTATCTTCTTCCTCTCTCGACTATCGTCTTTTTCATCTCTTTCTTCTCTCTGGATATCGCAAGGTCAAAAGGTCATAGCCTCGACATATCATAGCTTCCAAAAGTTCAGTCAGCAAGCCACGAGGGTAAGCCCTCGGGCAAATCTCTTTTGTACTTCTCACAAGCCAGCTTTTAAACGTTTACTTTAGTTATCTAGAATGTTCTATTACTATTTATAGCGTATTACAAGTTGTACTATTTTTGGAAACTGCTGAGTCACATGAAAGAAGTTTCTGGAATATTACAGATTATAGATAATTCTAGAAAAGTCTGGGATTGCGTGACAGATTCAGTAAAAATAATTCGATCCTCATAACAAGTGTCTCTTTACATCCCTCCATTTCTTGGAGAAAATGCTCAAATGTCAAAGGAGAATGTAATCACAACCCAACAGATTGCAAGTGTCAGGATCCACATAGAGAGGGCGATCAATTTAATCAAGAACTACCATATTTGGGATGGTGAAGTGCCACTGAATCTCATAGGACTGCTCAATCAGATGTGGAGTGTATGTGCATTTCTGACTAATGCACGCAATCCACTTATTTCAGTCTAGTAGAGTGATTTTCATGGAAGTATGAAAATCTTTGAGACCTTTCATCTAAGTACTAAACATGTGAACAATAAGATGTACTAAATAGTACATTTTCATGACAAAATCCTTTTTCTTCATGAATTCAAGTAATAATACTTGTTTTACAGTAAAGTTCATTGCTAAATTATTCAAAGGTTATTCAAGTCACTGAGGTGATGATACTGATGGTATCTCATGAAAGCTTAAGTAGTTCAAATCAGTTATACTCTTAATCCTGCCTTAAATTGCAAAATTTGACAGCTGCTTTTTTAAGAAAATGCTGAGAATAATACTCCTTCAATTTCTCTTTAAGTGTGCCTCAGAACTGACCATTGAATGGAATTCTTTGTATGCTCATTCCTGCATTGGTATATACCACAAAGTCACACCACATAGCCTTAGCTACCCCCATTTGTCCTTGCACTTGATAGTAATAATCATGATTCTCCTTGAGTTTTGGTTTCCCATCAATTTCTCCACAAAAGAATGTTTGGTCTGAGCATGCCTCCAATGGAGTCACATAGGATTTTGTATATGGGCACTTAATCTCCACTAAGCCATACTGATCTTCACAGGTTACATCAATAACTTTACTATCAGGGGAAGCCCCAAGGAAGGGTGCATCCATGGCTACGACTAGGCCTGACTTTAATAAAACAACAGGTCTTCTGATTGAGTACATATATTTTTGATATTGTCTTAATGCAATTGATTCATATCTCTGACCATGTTCAGTGTACTTTGAATAAAAAGGGATAGGAGTGATCAGACTGTTCACAAGTGTTTCATGATTTCTTAGTCTTGTGCATACTTTCTTGAAATTAGAAGCAGTGATTCTGTATTGTCGCTCATTTTTCCATTCATCTGATGTAGACTGACCTTGAGTTTTTTCCTCAATCTCATTTAATTTATCACCATCAACCAAGAGGTGATTAAGTAAATTGACTCCCTCCTGATCAAGCTTATCTGGCAATTTGAAAGGTTCAGTGGATTTTAATGGGAATTTAGGATATTCTTTTGGGAGACTCCTCTTATCTTGGGGTTTGTTTGGTACAGATCCTAATTCACAGGACACTTTAAAATTTGACTCTGTGAACTGAAGTTGGTAGCTTGCAAAAGAACCAGAGGGACTCCTGCCAAATTTTGTTTCTTTTAAGCCAGGATTTTCAGTGGTGTTAAGGATTGGGGCTAAGGGCATACTGGGGTTAACTGCCATTAAGTCAGCTTTCAACTTGTCTTCATCTTCAGCCTGGGACTCCAAGTTGTTTCTTGCCTCGTATAATATACACTTGAATCCTTCCTCTCTTGGTTTGCTTGCTGTAAAATCATCTAATTTGGTTTTCTTAACCCTGACTTCCATGATTGGCTTTGGCGTTATTTTGTCTCCTCTCCCTTTCTTGTGCCACAATTGCAGTGAAGATGTACATGCAGTAGTAGGATTCATGTCATCCTCCGAGTCTAGTTGTGTGGCATCTCTGCATGCATATAAGGAAAATTTACAAAGCTTTAGCATTAAAGCTAAAACATGATTGCAGAGTCCCACTTTACCAGCCACGCATGTGCAAGATGCTTCCTTGACTTCACCAGTTATGAGGTCAAGAGCTACTTTCAACTTGTGTGGAGCTTCATTTTTTTAAAACTGTGGTAACAAAGCGGCTTAAAATAGAAATAGCGATTGTCACTTGCAGCTTCTATCTGTTTCAGATACTCGTCAAGCAAGAAGTTCTTTGCCTTTTGAAGTCCAGTAGGAAGAGAATGGCCTTTACCTCGAGGATCGATGACTTTACCGGTTTTTGATATATGCGCATCCAACTCTGCCCTGTTAAAAGCTGGCATTTTCTGTAAGCGGGATGACCAACCATCCGCTGGAAACTTGACTGCAGCAGGACTGCTCTTAGGTTGTGTCTGGATGGCATTCCCCTGTTCTCGTCGCTGTTTACGCTTCGTATATAATTTATTTTCGTCTGGATCGACTACATTTTTGTCTTTTCCAGTCTTGATATACTCTTCCCCCCTTCAAATTGAGCGAGAAAAATTTCAAATGTTTCATTTACATGTACGTATCCTGATTCGTATCCAACAGTTAATTAAGGTGCGGAACCGCACTTTCACTCAAAGACGATCGAATCTGAGCGATCTACAACTTTACATTCTGAATTCAATATCTCTTTGGATCAGTTAGGACATTTTATGAGTTTTCTTTCTTTAATGGACAATAATATCTATGAGCTTCTTAATACTTTAAAAGTAGAATCAATTGTTGTCGTCTCACCTTTTAACAAGTTGGGCTTTCGTCTTTAGACCTTTGGCGGTATCTCCTCTGCATTTTGGCCAGAATGTTAAGTCTTGAACTTTTAAATTAGCTGGAGCTCTCCCACTTAATGATGAACCACGAATATCTGCTTCTGAGAGCTTTAAATTGTTTGAAACCGAGCTCATTATGTGTTACTTGCCAGGTAAAAGTATCCGAAGAAACACACAGTGGCGCGACCGACCTCGCTTTCGTGTAAACTTGTTACCAGCCTTCTCAAGCAAATTTTCATTATGCATAGCGTGTATACACACGCTCCGCACGTACTAAATCAATCACATCCAAAAATAGCTAAAGAACCTAACTGCAACGTAAAGCACTGCCACGCAAGTGACGCGTGTAACTGTAACTTAAAGCGCCGTCACGCAAATGACGCGCATCAACAACCGTCGTTGATCGCTTTTGAACGTGACGTGAATCTGCCCGATTGGCCGCCCATGTCGTTGAAATTATCGTTCATCGTATCTAAGGGCCTGATTACATGAGCCGAGCTGGCCCGGTTAGCCGGGCTGATTTCTTTTGTTTTCACGCTTTGGCGAACACCAAAACAAAAGAAATCAGCCCGGCTAACAGGGCCAGCCTGGCTCATGTAATCAGGCCCTGAGAAGGTTTTGCTGGTTAGTAAACATTTGCTGTCCCTTTCTGTATTTATAAAATCGAATATCTTTGCCAATGTGTCAGTAGTTGCACTGTGTACGCCAATAACATCTCAGAGAAGATCACATTTAATATGACAACCGATCGGCCGGGCGAAGTTTGCTTTGAGACAGTTTTCGTTGTAACATTTTGATGCAACGAATGTCTTGCAGAGGATTTACTTCAGTAATTTAATGCGAGAATTTTCTTCATATATATTTTGTCATCATTGTCTGAGCTCTTGATGAGGTTGTCTAGCCTTTAACCTTTAATCTTTAATCGAGATACTCCTAAAACAGTAATAACTATACTAGGAGGACTAATTACAAAGAATAAAATTTAAATAATTTATATACAGTTTAAGGTTTAACAATATAAGTAAAACAAAACTTGGATAAAGAAAAACTTGGATAAAACAAAATGATATAAATAGCGTGAAGATAAAATTAGTACGGGCTAAACGACCTAATAAATGAAAGAGCATTTGATCTAAATATATCTAAATTAACAATGTTAGAAGAGCTTAGAGATATATTGTTCCATAAAACTACTGTCCTTGAATAAAAAGAATATTTGTACATTCACTTTCACGATCATCCACCCAAATCAGATTTAACCATTATTTTCTTCATTTCCAATAATTAGTCGTTGTAATTGAGACTACCATAAGAGCGAGTAATTCGAAAGCTTTGAGTTTGAAACGTTTTCTCGTTGTAGTAGTAGTAACGTAGTAAAACTTTATTAAAAGTGCCAAGAGCCGTCTAGCTAGGGAAAAATCTATTACTGATTTGGGGACACTAAAAGAGACAAAAGATTAGGAGCTATTTACAGTAGTATATATATTAAAACTAACATATACGTTTCATAACCGCAGTTCATATATATGTATTTCATATATATTTGTTGTTAGAAAATCTATTTATTTGAGCAATAGTGAAAATCAGACCCGAAAAAAAAATTTCAGGCCTGTACGGGATTCGAACCACTGACCTCTGCGATACTAGTGCAGCGCTCTACCAATTGAGCTAACAAGCCAACTGGGAGCAGGCCATCAAATTAATTCGATATAAACCCGTAGATGATAAATCAAACAACAACAAACATATGAAACATATGTGTGAACTGCGGTTATGAGACGTATATGAGAACGATCCTTCGCAGTAAGGATCGTTCTCATATACGTCTCATAACCGCAGTTCACACATATGTTTCATATGTTTGTTGTTGTTTGATTTATCATCTACGGGTTTATATCGAATTAATTTGATGGCCTGCTCCCAGTTGGCTTGTTAGCTCAATTGGTAGAGCGCTGCACTAGTATCGCAGAGGTCAGTGGTTCGAATCCCGTACAGGCCTGAAATTTTTTTTTCGGGTCTGATTTTCACTATTGCTCAAATAGTGCTTTACTGCGAAGGATCGTTCTCATATACGTCTCATAACCGCAGTTCACACATATGTTTCATATGTTTGTTGTTGTTAGAAAATCTATTGTTAACTAGTTACAGGATTTGTAATAAAAATATACAAAATTCAAGAGGAGCAGAGGCTACAGCATGTGCAGCCATCATGCAAGAGCTTACTTATACTGAGTTGGCGTATCTTTCCTTTGAACGACTTGAGGGTCTCGACCTCCCTTATACTCTTGGGTAGTTTTGTCCGTAGCCTGGGCCCTAGAAATCTAATAGAGTGTTTGCCAGAAGTGACAGTTTCATACCTGGGTATAGGAAATCAGCTTGCCTTAAATTGTAATTACTACTGTGTACTTTAAAGATATTGCTTATATATGCAGGACAGAGTTTATGCTTTGCTTTGTACATGAGGATGCACAGGTCCTGTAAGCGCCTATTTAGTAGAGTGGGCAAATCTGTCCTCTCTAATAACTGTTTGTAACTAGAATTATAGTTCTTGAAAACCGCCCTAAGTCCTCTTTCTTGTAGTCTTTCAAACTTTTGAGTGTCGCTCGCTTTGCAAAAGTGCCACACTAGGTGACAATACATGAGGTATGGTAGAACCGCGCTTTTGAACAGTATTAGCTTAGATTTCGTAGGAATTAAATTACGTAATCTCATTAGAAGGCCAATTCCCTGACTAGCTTTTTCGCAGATAGAGATTATATGCTCAGAGAATTTTAGCTTGGAATCTAACTCTACTCCTAAAAGTTCAATGTTATCTTTGGTTTGGATTTCACCGTCATTCACACAGATGTTACTGTCATTTTGAGTGAAGCCCAAGTTCAAAACCTGATATTTCTTAAGGTTTCCCGCCAGTAAGTTAGAGTCATACCACGTTGTTGCCAAGTTGGCACTATCCTTTAACTGGGATGTGACATTGTGCCGAGAAACTCAAAATGCGCGACGTTACAAACGTCTTTACATACTGTCATCTAAACGCAGTTTCTCAATTACATTTTAAAACGCAACAGCAGTAGTATCACCGTGTAACATTAACTGGTCTTTAAAAGATTCCAAATGAACCAATTTTCTCTTCATAACGTGGCTAGAGAATTTCACAATTATAACCAAAAGGTCTTTTTTAACCCATGACACTGCAGAGTGACCAGCGTCTAATTTCTCATCACAATATCAGCCCTGAATCAAACAGTAAAGTCAGGAGAACAACGGAAATGATCACCAACTGAAAAAGCTCTTGATTGTTAAACAGATTCTCACATTGCTAGGAATATTTCAATTATGTCACAGGTGCTTGTGACCTTAGGCAACCAAATGATTGGAAAGAAGCGCTAGAGCTCTACAAAATTCTTCTGCAGTTTGCCTGTTATGGAAGCATGTGACTAGCACCGACGTAATTATTATGAAAGTAACTTCAGGAATTGATCGTTTTAGCAGTTGCTACACCACCGAGAATGAGACCGTGATACATAGATGGATGGAGGGATGGATGGGTTAGTTCACCACTCCCCATGGGGCTTTTCAGGGTCATTCTTACAACACTGTGAGGGGGACTTTTACTAGACTGCCTTTAGCAGTTAACAACGAATCAAAGGAAGTTGAAGGTGCCCCCACCCCCCAGTTCTAATGAAAATTCTAACAGAACTCTTTAATTTAAATTTCCTAAAGTTGCTTTAATTGTGATCTTTAATCGCTTCTTAACTAGTTCATTTTGAAAATCAAACAAGAGTTATTGACTAAACGCTCTAATGTAAGGGTGGGTGTTTCCCACAAAAGAATGCAACGAGACACTAAACATGTAACAAGTATGTGAGCCTAATGGCGTCACCACCAGGAGCTCTTCTCTACAAATTAAACATTAGTTTTCAAGTTATTTTAAATTGAAAAAAATAAACACATTCTTTACATATATAATTCCTACCTAGAGAAGAACAAATTGCGACACATTTGTCGACTAAAACGTAAAATGAAAAACAAAAGTTATCGCTTCTGTAAATTATTTTTCCCCAATTAATATGAACAGACCAATAAATGTTGTACAAGAAAACAAGGAAAAATTAATGGTGATTTTGAAGCTGCACTGAGATCAGCAGTTTGGGTTATTTGTAGTCTCCGCCTCATGGCTTTCCAAGGGCCTGTCCTTTGCAAAATGCTGATATAAATACATTTTTAAAGTCATAATAAGTTTTCATGTGGCTCACATATTACTACCATGGCACAGACAACTGCTAAAGGAAAGCATATGGAGTGTGTTGGGTTGCGAACAACACAATCTAAGTTGAAGATATAATAACTTTTTATAAACTGAAGTGTGGTCACCATAACTATTCATTTGAAAGTTATTTTGATTTTTGCTCAGACCAAAGATTTAGGTCATATTCTAGTAATAAATTAAAGATTAACAAAGTCATAACAGAATTATTCAAAGGAACTTTCTTTAATAGATTACCATATTTATGGAACAACTTGCCTGACAAACTTAGGACCTCAAATTTAAACCTATCATTATTTAATAAACAATGTAATGAGTTCTATAAAAAGAAGAGCTTCGATGCTGACCGCCCGCATCTTACTTGGACGTGGTGATCGATGTACAATTATTTTCTGAGTAGAATAATCTAGGATGCGACGTATTAGCAATTATATCTTTTTACATTCAACACGTGATTTCATGTATTTTTCCTTTTCATTATGTGTCTGTTGTAGTTTTTTGGGTGGACTAGCTCGAATGGTTTGCATGTTCCCTTCTAGTCCTTCCCTACTGCAATTTTTTTTGTTTGCTTTTTGTTTTTGTTTTTTTGTTTTTTGTTTTTTTGTTTTGTTTTTTTGTTTTTTGGTCTTTTAGTTCTTAGTAGGTAGTTAATTGTTTTCTTATGGAACTTAGTTAATGCAGTGAAAATGGAACAAGTTAAATTAAAATTAATCGTGATGATACTTAACTGTGATTTCAATTTTTTCACTGTTCAACTGCCTGTGTTTTTGCCTGGTAAACCATCCCAGAATACTGGCAGAGGTTAAGCCAGCTATTTCAAACATCTCATTCACTGACTCTGCAACGGACTCTGGAATTTCTATATCATTCTCTCTGTTGAATTGAGTTTCCGCTATATTGGTAGTGGCTGGGTAACCCCTCATCGTTGAAAGATCCACTTGCGGTAAATCCGAGGAGAAGCATGATTTCATCTACATCTACATAAATTTTAATTCCTACAATGGGAATACCCATCACTGCGAGACGTTTCCACTGTGTGAGTCTTTGTTTGCACCATAAAGTTTTTGTTTGTGCCGAGGACTTTTTTGTTCGCACCATGACAGTTTTTGTTTGGGCCATAAAGTTTTTGTTTGTGCTAAGGAGATTTTTTTTGTGCCGTGGAGTTTTTGTCTGTACCATGGCACCTGTGGGCCAGGGTACTTTGGTGTAATTTATTCACGAATTGCGCCATTTGTTATTCTAAATCACGTCTTTTTCCCAGCCAATGATGAACCTTTCTTAGAACACAATTACCAATCCAGATCTCAAGGCTTGTAAAGTAACCAATCTAATTACTCGACATGTCGAGGGAAATAAAAGACAATGTTGACAACTTTTTACAAACCAGCTCAGCACTAAATTAAAAAATATTTGTATTGACTAAAAAAACATCCTATATTTGAGGGAATTAATTTTCCACGTTCTACAATGTTAAATAAAGTTGAAATTGAACTTCATATCCCACAATTTTGGCCTGGAACTACATTTGTGATTACAAATTAAATTTTCACTATACACTTGTTTGATTGTGAAATAACTTGAATGATTTCAAACTTAATTGCACTCCACTTAGTTCAATTACCATTCTGTATGGTGGAAATAGCTGTCTAACATCTCTGTTATTTTCAAACAAAAACTGCACTTTTGAGAAATTTAAATGGAAATTTTTAGAAAAGTATTTTGCTTCTGGACCCTCGCCCACCCGAGCCATGTTACTGAATGGGTTGGGGTAGGGGAGATTCCATGTTCGTTCAAATAAATTAAATTTTTCTCTGCCAGCGATCTAGTTTTCTCGATGCATGGACTTCCCTATGGTAGACGCTGGCAAAATTAGACAACTCGATGTATATATAATTGTTTTTGGATCACTACCCATGCTCCATTTAAAGATAACTTTTCTGCCCATCATTTTTAATTTGTACCCAATGGAGACCATACTGGCACACTCGTAATCATGGCAATGAAGGTGTTTACATAGCACATAATAACAAGCTATTTTGTTCCTCATAAAGAATGACTACCTTGATTAATCACAGATATTAAAGATGATAATCATCGTGAAAGTGTTGCCAATATAAGTTACAAAAATAGCCACTTTGTGTTTTTCAGTCAGCTAGACTTCCATCCGTCTCAAAATAAGACATGATAGCAGGAAGTGTTAGCCAGTATATAATAATTTGGATATATCAACAAAGTTGAAATGGTAAATTGGCCACCGTAACGATTATAAAAGCTGACGTTTCGAGCGTTAGCCCTTCGTCGGAGCTCCGACGAAGGGCTAACGCTCGAAACGTCAGCTTTTGTAATCGTTACGGTGGCCAATTTACCATTTTAACTTTGTTGATATATCCAAATTATTTCGTTACCCCCACCGACGTAGCCCCAAACAGTTTCTTTCGAAACTATCAGCCTTTATTCATTAGCCAGTATAAAGCTGTTTCTATAAAGGTTGTTGACAGCAAAGGACCAAAGTGCATGGAACAATCTTCTGAAGTAATCTGGGTCTCTGCTATTCCATTAGTTCTTGCAAGTAAAATGAACCATATAAATACATTCATCAAACCTGTAAATACTTTATCGTTACCACGATATTTTCTCAGATTTCCTTTAAAATAATACTAAGTCAAGGAACTGTCACCTGAAAACTACTCAATAGCTTTTGGGGTTTTTGTATGCCTGTTTGCACTTTTTTTTTGACATCCTTTCTTGAAACAGCTATATAGATGATTATTTACCATTTAAATTACCCATTATTTTAGTTTGTTGCAAATATTTACTGTTTACTGAGGAACTCTGGGGTTGTCAGAACGCAAGATGTGCTTTAAGATTAATAACAGGATTACTTAAGTTTATTAATGAGCTACTAACATTTATCCATGGCCTAAAGCTCATGAATATAAGTACTGTATATATACCCAGTGCTTGAAATTACATCCTCTGTCACTTAGTAGCTGAGCTTTTCACAATTGTCATCAACTTTGTTGTCCAAGCACAGGTGTTTGCCTGGAGAAGTTGCACTGCCTCCTTTAATGGAATGTGAAGCTCCAATCTGCATCACAAATGCATTAGTCAGTAGTCAATTCTTTGTTTGTATGTGCACTGTAAGAACAATTTAAGGTACGTAATACGAGGAAAATATCTTGAAAAGGGCATCTAAGAAATTTCGGAGTTTAAGCAGCCGATCAGAGCGCTTTCACTGGTTGGTTAGGAGAAAATCTTAAAATGAGGCCGGGTGTCACGAAAACTAAGACCTAAGACCGAAACCCCTCGAAAACTAAGACCTTTCGAAAAACTTTTGGGTACGGGATATTTTAAAAGAAAGAAGAAGTCAAGTTGATCTTTATAACCTGGACATAGTTAATAGAGCGAACTATGACCCGGAGGAGCTATACCACAACTTGGGAGATAGTGAATTTTAGTTGGGGTGTTTACATACCTGCTACCGAGCTGCAAAATTAAACGTTGTATATAGATAAGTAAACTTTTCGCTGCTAGATTTACACTGTCTATTTAATTCAGAAAGAAAAAGTGAGCTTTCTGTTTCGCTTTTCACTACACATTTGTGTGGACGGGACCTGTTAACTATTATGCAAATATGATGGTCTAATCAAAGTTCATGTAACTTGACCCCTGTAAATGCGTGACTTTAAATTTGCATGACATTTGTGTTACATTTGGCCTTTTTGCCATTTGATTCCTTCGGATAATCTTTCTCTCCCGCTAATTTTTGTTGTTGCATCGTACGCCCTTTCACTGTTCACTGTTCACGTCCGGTTTTCATCCCAAGTTAACCGCTTAAGTTTTGTTTTCAAGCCACCGGCGTATAAGGACCGATATGTAAGTTGTATTCGCTTGTTTTCGCGTTTGTAGCATTTATGCAAGGTAGCGTTTCTCTTGTTATGATCTTATGCTATTGTGCGTGTTATTTAGTCACCGCCTTCGTATCGTCAGGCGGCTATTGCTAGTTATAATTTTCCTTTAACTCGTTTCGAGCAAGCTCTTTCGTCTTTATTTTGTATATATATTTTGTGTTTGCCGTGGCACTTAGTTCGTTTATTAGTTCCTTTTATTATGTTAGATCTATTTACGCAGTTAAGTCGCCACGTGTTTAATTAAGTACAATTGATTATATAACTCCCTTTTTAATTCGCTTACAGTTTACGAGATTGATCAAAACTAAGTCTCCGTAACGTATCCCCTGGTTTGGTTGGTATTTTCTCCGGTCACGATTTTCTCGGCGCTTCATTCGGTCTTGATGTTGGCTTGCCCTCACAACCCCGTTGACCTAAAGTTTTGTGGACCACGACAAATCCCCCATGACAAGGCCAGAACCGACCTCCATAAAAGGTATAACTGGACAAATCACAACACATCCAAAGTCCCAAACATATTAGGGAAAGATACAGAAGCCCAACCACGCGAAAGAAGATGAACTGAGCTGGTCAAGAATTGTTGTCCTTTTAACACGTTGCTGCTTCAATAATACTACCGGAAGTCACGCACTAAAGCCGCGATCGGAAAAACTGATCTTAAAAATTGCGTTTAAAACTGGCTACTTATTTTGGCAGAATACGTTAAAACGGCCTTTCGTTCCAAACGCGTACATCGACAGCATTCTCCACTGCGTTGACGTAAGTCATTGTTAATTACGCACTCGGTAATTCAGGCGTGTAGTGTGAAGTGAAAGGCGAAACAGAAAGCTTAGTTTTTCTTTCTGAATTAAATAGACAGTGTAAATCTAGAAGCGAAAAGCTTACTTATCTATATTCAACGTTTACTTTTGCAACTCCAAGTAAAATTCACGATCTCCCAAGTTGTAGCTACTCCAGTTCATAGTTCGCTCTATTGACTATGTCCAGGTTATAAAGATCAACTTGACTTCTTCTTTCCTTTAAAATATCCCGTACCCAAAATTTTTTCGATGGGTCCAAGTTTTCGAGGGGTCTTAATTTTCGAGGGGTCTTAGTTTTCGAGGGGTCTTAGGTCTTAGGTCTTAGTTTTCGTGACACCCAACTGAGGCCTTGCCATTTTGACTGGGCGATAGCGAGGTCAATACGGCTAACCCTAGTTTTAGGCGGATTTCTTGTAACGACCGAAGGTTATGATGTTTATCATATGGCTTACATACTGAAGAAGCGAAAAATTTATCCAAGCAGAAGTCGCCAATTTACATCCAGCGATGTGCGCGTTTACTTGTTCATTCATCGATTTAAACCCACGGTAAAAATGATGGCGACGACGTTTTTATCGTTAATTTCACACGGTTTCCTCGGGGCAACGCCGCGAAACTTTTGTTTCCCCAGGTAATGATTTTTCTACAGCGATCACATTTGTCATTCGTTTGCCTTCATTTGTTTTTTAAACAGGGTTCTGTTTGTCTTTTCTTTCTTCTACGTTGATTTCTTATAAAACATCGCTTAAATCCACTAGTCGTTCCATATTCCAATTCTGTAGTTGTAGACTACACTTGAAGCGGTATTTCACAACACCCACTTGATAAAATATGTTTTTGACTTGTGGTCTCTTGGTTCCGCTTTGGTTTGGCCGTTAAGTTCAAAACTAATGTTTTAACCAAAGGCACGCTAAGACCGGTTTTGAGGAAAATGGAGGGAGTGAATACGCATAACAAGACGTCCGAACCATGCAAAACAAACAATACCACCGCTATGTCGTGGGAAATGATTTTGCACGATCATTTCACGAACCAAGCGAGACCTTCAGGAATACAGTCTCTTTCATCATTGATTTGAAGACAAAAAGGTAAGACTCTATTCGTTAATGTACAGACTTAACGTTTTCTGCTTAACTTCTGTCAAGGGTAATGTAGTTGCAGTGTCATGTCACGCGCGGGTCAAGTTGAAACGACAGCGAAATTTACCCAACTTTAAAAGTTGATTCCTTGGCTCTGAATCATTTTCCCAAAAAATCCTTTGGGGCTCGAAAAGAACAACTCTTTGAATTTGAAACGCTTGGTTTTGAACGAATTATAAGCAATATCACAAACTTGAATAATAGGTTAATTATAGATAAGTTTGCTCGATAAAAATAGTCGATCAAATTAAATTAGATTATAAAAGTAAATCGTCGAAAATTGCTAAAAATTGTTTTTACTGTATTTTTTGACATCGTTCTACAATGCATGGTTGGTCTTATTATCCTAGAGTGTTTCATTTTTTTTAATACGATGCGTCGTAAATCGTCCTAAATTTCGCATTGAAAAAAGCGGCGTTTTCACAAAGTTCAGTGACTATCGAATTTCTCGTAAACCATCTTAGTTTTAGTCTTAGCTTGCGTTAATTAACTCAACTCCAATGAATCCGATTACAATCATTTCTTTATGCTGCGTCAGGGTGGCAAACAAAATGTCCGGTCTTTAGCTAACCTTTCAATATTTACTTTTACCATTTACCTTAATTCACTGAGATTTAGCCACTGAAAAGGTGCACAAAGAAATTTCATTCGCAAGCCGGCCGAAGAACTCGAAAGCCAGTCAGATGGCACTTATCACATTTTTCACGTGTGAGGAAGACGATGCGCACACACACAAGAAGAGCAAGCAAACAGAAGAAAACGAAAAAAGGTGACTCCGCATTGAATACATAAAAAAAATTCCTCGAGCGTTAATGTTCATGTTAGCAAACTGAGTTATTTAAGGAAACTAGCCTAGCACTGAATTACCTGAGAGGCTCAAAAGAATGTGTGCATTGCCGCTCCAAAAACAGGCCAAGTAGTTAACATCTATCGAACATACAAACTTACGCTTCCACTATGCAAGTAACCAGCAACATACTGCACTTCTCGTGGAGCTAGAATACACACAAAAAAACAATAGTTAAAGTACTCACTGTGTATCGGTTAATTTGATTCGTGAACCATAGCCCTCATATTCTCCGTAAGAATCTTGCACCGTTCCTTCCAGTCGTATTTTTCTCTGTACGATTCGCGTAGTTCATGAATGTTACTCAGACATTCTCCATGATTTGCTTGAACTGATTTCATTGCCTTCGCCCACGTTTCAGGATCATCTGAATCAACAATAAATGATTCACCGAATGGCAAGTCCCTTATCGATTGAGCAAACCCTGAATTACTACCCACCAGAATGGGAAGAGCAGCAGATAGAGCTTCAAGAGCTATGAGCCCAAATCCCTCGATCGCCGGGGCCAGACCACCCCTCCAAGGGGTCATTAGTGCGTGGGCTTTTTTTTTCAAGATGGCGGCGTTTGTGTGCGCAAAGGCTTCTGGGCGTTCGAGAATATGGATCCTACGCAAATTCGGTCGGTTTTAACCAAGCTTTTTGTAGCCTGGGTACAATACAGCCGATTAAGGCGCCTTTTTTCAGATTTTCCAGTTCAGTACCTTCCTGTTGATATGCATTGAGGGTAATTTATTGAAAAATTTACGGAGAAATTGACTATGATTGGAGTCGAAACTGTCGGAGAATATTCGGCTGAAGAGTGTTCGAGGTAGTGCCGTTATATTATGATTTTCTCTGAATGTAAATACTTTCATTAAAATCGAAAGTCATACGAAGTTTGTTCGATGTCTATTCTTATTAAATATGTACATATTTATGGATTTTGTCCCAATGAAAAAAAAAATTTCCATGGGTCCTTAGGTTAAGCTCGAGTGGGCGAAAACAACGCTTCCCGCTTGCCGCATACAACCGCCTAAAAAAGGAGAGAACGCAAGCTCTAATTGAATGTGACGGGAAAATAAGCAGTCTGAGGTCACAACTAGATGAAAAAACGACGGAACTTGAAGCTTTGAAGTCGAAACTTCACAAAACTGAAGAGCGTATTCGAAGAAGAAAGCGAAAGGTTGGTTCATTTTAGTTATTTCTGATCATTGCTCGTCTGACTGCAATGATAGCGATCATAAGATTCAGTAACATAAATAGGCTGTTTTGATTGCTTGAATTCATCAAATAAGCCCAAGTTCGCCCTCAAATTATACGAAACTAGCAGATCATAGAATTTACAGTGAGTCGGTGACAAATTAAAGTAAAAAAAGTTTATAAATTTATCATGCACAATTAAAGTCTTATTGTTTACCTCTTCGGGTAAGGAGAGTTGAGGCTATGATCTTATCTACAGACTTGGCACACTACTTACGGTTACCTTTTCAATCATACTTATTTATCATTGTTATTTTTATTTTGAACTATTCATTTATTTGCTTGAATTAATTAATTTACATATTTATACACAGTTTGCTGAATTGGAAAATGTGGAGGATGATGGTGGTGATCAGGCCAAAAAGAAAAATGATGACAGGGGGCCCACTATCTCAAGTGAAACTCATGGAGCAAACAGTGAAAAGCTTAATCTTTCTAGGAAACAGTTTTTCAGACGTAGAAAGAGGACCCTGGCTGCACTAGGTCCCATCCATACTTGTGCTCGAGCAAAGATGAAATTTCCCAGAGACAACAAACCAGTGCTTGATGGTATGTGGACCACATTAATATGCACTGCATCAAAACCTGAGATGACCAATTACATCAAGAATTCAAATATTTGCATGCAAGAGATCATTCCAAGTATAGTCAGAGGCAAAATTAAAGATTATGAACACAGCAAGGAGAATAAAGTGAGAAGCTTACGTGTGCTTTATGAAGGGGGCCTCATAAGCAAGAGAAAGTACACAAGCATTAGGAACAGTTCAGATGTTGTAAGAGAAACTGAAAAGAAAAAGAAAAACATGAAGACAGAATTTATGACAGGATGCGAAGTTCCAAACATTTTGCCCTACAAAACACTGATGAGCTTTGTCAGAAGCATAGAAATTGGTGAAGTGCTATCCTTGGATGATTTGGCTGGTAAATATTCACTAGAATCAACGTCTGGTGTATACAGACCATTGAAGCCTTTTCTTCTGAAGCTTGCAGATCTGTATTTGTTTCTGGACAGTAAAACCCCCTGCCTACACTGGTTCAATGGAGAGAAAGGAGTTTTGCATGTAGCAATTGGTGCAGATGGTGCTCCCTTTGGGAAGGATGATACAGCAACAGGTAGATTATTATTATCTCCAGACTGAGGGTACTAGACTGATATTGTATCATTAATTTAGCCATAAGACATGATAATGTTACTCAACTGTCAAACTCAGAAAACCATGAACACCTGAAATGTTTCAGGAATGTTGATTAGACGGTGACTTATTACATTAAAGTTCAGGCAAGCCAACCTCAAAACCACAAACTAATTACCAATGTTGCTGTTTACGGTTCAGTTTTCTCACACCTGATTGGCTCTTTCCTTGTAACACTATGACATTCCATAAATACTTCTGGTGTTCATGGTTTCCTTAGTTTCACAGTAAATCACTCAGTGCATCTGAGTCCCCTCTTTGAACTAATTTTTTTGTAATTTTTCAAATATACTTGTTATTAATTATGACATTCAAGCTCTGGAAAATATATATTGAATAACTACTTTTGATCATTATGATATTAACTATTTCCTAATTACTACAAATATGGTAGTGTTCAATACTGTTTAATAATTTGCCACCTTTTAAACTACACCTATTTTGTCTGATGAAATGTTTTTGTTTTCATTTATAGCATACCTTGTGAGCATTCTGAACCTCCTAAACAGGGTGCAGAGCTGCAATGACAACCACCTTCTTATGGGTGCTAATTCTGCTGAAGATACTCCACTAATGAAGCAGTATACAAAGCACTTGGTCCAAGAAATGGAGCTCATGGAGGGGGCTAAATTAACCACTGACCAAGGCCATGTAGTTGAATTTAGATTTCAGCTGATCCCAAGTGACATGAAATGGGTTTCATCAATGTCTGGAGAGCTTAATAACTGTGCTATCTACTTTTCTCCCTTTGCCAATGTGAACCAGACTAATAAAGTGACCATAGGTGGCTCAATTGGTGGACCTAAAGAAACCTGGCAACCATGGGATTACAAGAAGAGAATTGAAGTTGCAGAGAAGGTTGAGAAGTTTAAAGCTAAACTTAAGGATCCTGAGGGAAAACAAAGAGCAGAGGTCACTAAGTTCATTGCTAAGGAAAAATCTAGGCAAGAATTTGTTCCCCCACTGGGCAAATTTGTGGATTTGGTCAAGGCAGAGCCCCTCCACAACACCAACAATGCCTGGCAGCAATGGTTTTCAGCCCTCCTGACACTTGCCATGCAGTACACTGACCAAGCTAAACTCAAGACAGCAACAGCAGTGTCAGATCTTCCAAACACATCACCAGTGGTAGCATTTCTGAATTGTGTGAGGGGAACTGCAAAGTGTGGAAGGCTTTACAACAGTTTCAACAGGTGGTTCAGCGAGAAGAGAAAAAAGGGAATTTCTTTCTCTTACAGATTCACTGGATTGGAATCAAAGAGGTTTTCATGGAACTTCACTTACCTTATTCAGGAACTACTGAAGATAAACAATCTATCAAGTGGGTCTGTGGTGAAACTACACACATTGGCATTTACTGGTGTGAAAATCAGGGATGCTGCTGCCATCTACTCCAGGGTAGATGTAAACAAGCAGCAAGTCGAGCATTTGAAGATCTTGGGCCAGCACTACTTCACAGCAAATCGCCTGCTATTAGGTGGTGTGAATCCCACTGTGTGGACACTGGGATATGCCATCCCATATCACACTGACCAGCTGTTGGAGAAACTTGGGTTTGGACTTGGCCTTAACTCCATGCAGGGTCGAGAGGCCAAGCACATCAAGCTGGCAAAGTATGTTGAAAATACTTGTAATGTCAAAAAAAGCATGAGGTGGTGGATTGTGTTCCGCCATGAATTTGTTTGTCTCTTGTGGCTTAGAGAGATGGATCCTTTTAGTGTTTCTTACCGGCAAGAGAAAAAGAATGCTTGTGACTCCTACATCCCTAAGAGGGTGAAGGACCATGATAACAGGTTTTGTTATTGTGGTCTTTCAAAGTCAAATGCACATGACGATGGTTGCACAATTTGCACAAGCAATATGATGCAGCTAGTTAAACAAAGTGTTGTTGCTGGAAAACTTAACAATGAACTCAAGCAGTTCCTTAAATAATGTGGTTTTTTTGTCATTTAAGTTAACTTTAATTAAAACTAGTATTTGTTGTCATGCAGAACTACCACAGGCAGTGAGGAAACCTATCCATCCAGTTAAGTGTTTCACTTGCCTGGCAGCACATTTACACAACAGTTGTTTAATAATGTAATTAATTTTATTCATTAATATTTTTAATACAGTGTTAATATTGTAGTAGTTCTTCAGTTCAATAGATGTATTCAAAACATAGAGTCCACAAATATTGATAAGCCATATGACTAGCTAGCTAATATGCTAAGATTATTAACTGAAATTATTTTGAAAATATCAAACAATAATTACATGATATTATTAAAAATGAAAATTTTTTTTTTTGTAATGAAATCTATATCAATAAGGATTTCTCTAGTGCTGTGGTACACCGCTCATGTTCCAGTATCCATAGTGAAATTTCACGGTCAGAACTTCGTTTTTCTTGTGAAATCTCAATTCCAGTGGCTTCTCATCCGAAACAATAACCTCACACCTCTCCATTTCACTATTTAGTGGCTTTTTTTAAGATGTTTTCCCGCTCTGCTTCAGCACCGTCAATGTCCATCCTCTTGAACAAATATAGGGCCTTTCGAAAATCGTTGATTTTGTAAAACTGTTGGGTGTTCGTTTCACTAAATTCATGGCCAACATTTGTTCGGTCCAGGATATCTTTTGAGATACCTAAAAATACCTCCATTGGCATGTCCACTGTGAACTCTCCACGCCATGGATTAGCCAGTTTCGGTCTTGAATTGAGCCGGCGTATAATTTTTGCGTGGATCTTTCTTAGGGCTCTGGCCACCATTCCGCGTGCAGGCAACAGCCGTTGGATATTGCGATCTCTTGAGCGCTGACTGAATTTATCTTCCAAGACTCCCAAGGCACTATGAAGCTCTCCAAAGAAGTCATTCACTTTTTTTATTCCATCGCCACTTGAAACTTGACTTAAGCAGTCTGATTTAGCGCGTTGCAAAGCAGGTCGAAGTGTTTCGGCAAACTCCACTTTGGCGGCCATCTTGCATTTGAGGTACAACAGTTCTAATTTCTCACCATTTTGAAATTTACCCATAAGTAGCCTCGGGCTCCTGAAGACCCATTGGAGGGGTGGTTTGGCCCCACCGTAGCTCGGTCCGCGATGGCATAATGACCAAATCAACTTCACAGAGTAAGTCCCTCATTTTGTCCCTGCTTCTTGCAAATTTCCTCACGACCAACTGCTTTTTAGAAATACCACAATTCAGAAGCTTTGCTGCTACTTCGTCTTGATTTCCATCCGTGGCTCCGACAGACAGGAGGAGACAACGTGATTTGCTCAACTCCTCACATGCAAATGCCTTAGCAGCTAGGTGGTAGCCTTTTAACTCAAAGTCCTCAGGATCACCACGGCCGCACAACAATACTTTGAAGTTAGGCTCTCATTAGGATACTGAATCAAATCCTCGAATTCCTCAAAAAGTCCAGGTGTGAACCTAAAAATATCCTTGTCTTTTTGAGAGCGAAGGCGCGAATAGTACTCATCAAATAGTTTGGGTCCAACTGTGACGACTAAATCGGCCAATTTGCAGAGTTCAAGTTCAGTTTCTTGTTTTTCGTCGCCTTTCAAAACGGCGCCTGGTTAACTTTTGAAGTTGCAAAGTTGTTCTGGAACCGTATGCGTGACTTGAATCCACGAAGAGCTGCGTGGACGATCTGTGAAAAATTGAGCTTGACGACCAAGTATTTGACCATTTCCAATGACAACATCCGAGTGAAGGTCTGCTGGTGGAAAGCTCAGCCAATCCAGACGATCATAACCCGGTCGTTTCTTTGCTTCAGACACGGCAATGTTGTAACTCCGGGCGTCCTCTATATGCTCAGGACTAAGAGTTTTCTCTGGGACCCATAAAGTGATTTCTAATCCAGGTTGTTTTGCCAGTAAATAAGTAAGTAAATAAGTAAATTGCCAGTTTTCTGCTGAACGTTGACAAACCTTCAGCGCATGAGGTCCACTCATCAACTAAAAGGGTGACTTTCAAGCTGTTCGAGACAAAAAGAGGAACTTCTTTCTTAGGTACCCCTTGGAAGGTAATACTTGAGCCACATTCAGAACGACCCTGAAATATAATCGCAAGGAGACGTTAAAAGAAAAACAAGTCAAGAATAGACATAATAATCTGTGACAGGAATGAAATAGGTACGAAAAAGTTTCATTCTTCATAGGTTACCTTTACCTCTATTCCTGCTTTCAGTGGGGATAAGGGAACTTGCAAAGCACCTAGATGATCGTCACCATCTATGGCAAGGCTTCCAGAAAAACTCCCTCTAGTTGTGTCCTCATCTATGGATTCTCTTTTTAAACTCATTCGAAAACAAGTATACCTGAAACAAGGGAATCAAAATGTAACAAAAACAAACAAACAAACAAGACAAACCAAAAACATACCTGTACCATACTGACAAAACACACACACAAACAAAAGCAGAACCGAGACCTTTGAGTTCGGCAGCCTTGAAAAGGGATGTTAACCAATTTTGTTCATTAGTGACAGTTGGCCCGGCTAATCTGTTGACACATTAAGCGGATGTCACGAGACCTCTACTAAATTCAAACCGCAAAGATAAAGAGTGGTGTTGAGGTCACTTACAAGAAAAAATAAGTTATGTGAAAAGTTTTATATCGTCAGCAGCTGTCTTTTCCGGTTTAGTACAAGCCAACTGAAGCTCTGAAGCCAATCAGATGCAGTAAGGGAAGTGTGAATGCACCTTTGTTGCAAAATGGGCAACCCACTACAAATACCGACAAATAATCCCTGACATTTCTCCTATGATAAAATGGTTATCTGTTACTCTTCGGTTGAGAAACAATCGCTAATAAAACCAGAACTGGAACTTTTCATTGACGTAATGGAAATTAAATTTCCACTCTTTTGTCTATCATGTGATTCATTCCAGCCCACACGCCTTTGTATTGTTTTCATTTGCATTGAAGCAATCTGACGCATGAGGTTTTAAAAAAAAGGTTACTTACAGTATTTATCGTACCTCGCAAAGTGACCGGTATATTGTATTGACAAGTTCCGGTCTGGTAAGTTGTAAAAGGAAGAAAATCTGCGCTCGCATTCGAAGGATTTCGTGGCAATGGTGCCCTGGCGACAAAGTTCAACAAACGAAATATATCTTAATTGTTGGAACCACAGCATACGTTTGTCGAACTTTTTCGCTTCGTGCAGGACGTGCGGTATTTTCTGTAAGAAGTGATCCGAGAATCTGACATATTGATATACATATTCTTTAGTGATCACTCCCCACCCCACCCTCTAGGGGGCTTTCAAGTGTCAGTGTAGGTCTGAAATAGAAAAAATTTTACAACTTAACGTTCATAATTAAAAACTGATTTCCATACCCAGAGTTCAAGCGCTCAACTTGATATTTAACTATCCTCCCGTCAAGGGGTATCGGTTTCATCAAATCGGAAGCAGTCTCAATCCATTCTTCTCTCTCGTCGTCAGACTTTAGGAACATTATTCCAACCCGGCATTCTGATGCAGCAGGAATGTCTTCATAGTGTTCTCTCAAAGAGACCGGTAGCTGTATGGTACCTGGTTTTGAGAACTCGATGGCTTCGGAGCAGATGATTCTCAACGTAGGTTCAAGTAGACTATCTTCACTTTGAACTTCGTGAACCTTGAGGTTAGATAACAGTGAAAATCTGAAACTTTCTACTTAACTGGAATGTTTTCCCCAACAGCCCATACTCTCACTGGTTACTCCGGGGTCACAAGACATTAAAAAATGAAACTGTATTCTGTCAAAAGTATTTGAGCGTGAAATAGTGCCGTCGGAAAGTAAGAATACACTGTTACCCGCGTCCGCCCTTGCACGCGATCGGAACGTTATTGAAGGTGGCGTGACATATTTTTCTTTTTGGCGTTCTGCACTCTTAAGCGCTTGCATGTAATAATTATTTATCAATACTTTTTCCATTAGTTTTCGCATTGCGTCCTATTAAGTCTGAGTTGAGCGACATAAAAAATCACTGATGATCGATTGGTCCCACCGAGAGAAAGTTCATTTTGTTTCCCTCTAATCGGAGCTTCCTTGGGAGACATTAAAATCACCAAAAAACAAAATGAACTTTCCTCAGAAGGACCAGTCGTTCATTGTGTGATATTGACTAATTCCGGGCCCTTCCATCCATTTCAGCTGGGAATTAAAGAAAGGGTGACCATACCTCAATATTGCAACTTTTACCTGCTGAGCCAAGTGATTGTCTGGACGAGTGGATGGCACGTCCTCCCTTTTGAATTCTATTCACTCAACGTATTTTATTTTGACTGAAAATTCACTAATTTCTTCCCTCCGGTGTAAAAGCTTACATCAAAGTGTCCAGAAAAGTGCTTACCTTCATCTGTAGGCGAATCCTAGCTTTTGATGTGACCGCTCCCTTCGGAATGGTAAGAGTTACATTTGGATAGTCAGGGAATCTGAAGGTACCACCGTAAGATGTTACAGTGTAAACGGGCGAAGTCTTGAGACGACAGACCACTGCGTATGTAGAGCACACTCTTATCTCGACTTGAACAATTGGAGAAGGCACACAAGGAGTGTCTTCAGCCGACAAATTTCCTTCTTCTACATCTGTTGCGAGTATAGCAGAGAAAAGGAAATATGTCATACTTGTTACTTCACAACGCAATACAAGGTATTGGCGGCATAAAATCTAACAGATATTATTGTTTTTGTTTGGATGAATGAAACTTTACAAAGTGACATTAGCTTCAAAGTATTAACTCTGAACATGCTTGGTAAATTGCTTTTGCATGAGATGATAGATTCCATTAAAAATGATTGACAGTTGACATTCCAAGAAACCGAAAGGAAAAGAGAGATACCCTTCCTCAGCCAACTATGTTTTATATTGAGGTCCTGCTCTATCTAAGACGTTCGTTTTAAGCTTCTTAATCCATCCCTCGATAATTCTATGCACGTGTTAACTAGTTCAGAAACCCAGGAGAATGCTTTACAGTAAAAAAGTAAATAAATCAGAGAAAAAAACTCGCCCATCGTCCAGTGTGCCTTCGTCGCGTACCTACCAAGATCAATAATAAAAAAGCCTTCTCCTAACCTGAATTAACATGGAAGTTGTCTATAACAGCAATCTCTTCCCATTCAATACTGTCGTTGTTTAGAAGCTTGAACACCACCAATTCGTAACCAAGCAGATCAGGAGCATTGTGAGTGAGGGTCAAGTTCACGTCCGCTTTAAATTCGAAAGTTTCCTGACCCCCTTTCGAAAATTCAATCACGTCACTGACAACTATGTCGTGTTCTTGTAGTGGTGGCGATCGGATCGCAGGTTTCCATCTATGGACGACTAAAAGGGTGGGCTCAGATACAGCATTACAAGGGAATGCCAGACGCACACCATCTTGCAGAAGATTCCAGTGGACGCCTTCGGGAGTGACTGTTCCTCTAAAAAGAATATGACCTTTAAGTTGCACATAAAAATTAAACAATGAGTCAATTCATCTTGTGCACCAGGCGGAGAGATCATTGATGGCTTACTGAAGTTTACAGGCGATGACCAGGCCAGGGCTTAGGGAAAATAAAACCACTCATACCGCGACACCGATGATGATAAAGAATAGAGCTCAGAAAAATATCTAAATCACAATGTCAACAATTATTAGGCAATCGCTTAGAGCTGAGCCAACTTTGCTTATAATGTAACGTTTTTTAAAGTGTAAAGCATCAGTTAGGCTAAGTTCTACTCACTCGTGTATCTTAATTGTGTCTGGATCAAGTTCCTCCTCCCTCTCATGCTCTTCCACCCCTTGCTCTTGAAGAGAAACTTTCCGTGACTGGTCAGTAGTAACCTCAGGAAACTCTTCTCTTCCATCTTCACTAAAACTGGTATTTTCACCCTCACTGTCGGCAGCAAAATCATCCTCATAGTCATCGTCGTTGTTGAGATCATCATCAGCATTATCATCACTAGAAAATTGTTCAGCTGGATACAAAATTAAATGATATTAAAATTCCCTTCACATTGTATGCAAAGACAAGAAAGTAATAATGGTAATAAAACCTGAGAGGAAGATATCATTTGAGAATGATAGTTTCATACATTCCCTTAATCTTGAAATAATTCTAACTTAATATCATTTATGTCGTCAGCCGAACTCCGCAAAAGGGTTCTCTCCTAAGTTTTGAAACATAATTTTAGAGTACGATTATCGACAAAACTTTTCTTCCCTGAGTCAATACAAGATGAATTGGAAGTTTATTCTGAGCAATCCTCTTAGTTTTCACAGAGGAATAAGAGAGAGATGAGCAGAGTATTAGATAATGCAGACATCAAACATGTGAATAGGGACAGTTATCAATAACGACTGCTTCTACATTGAAAGACAATCCCCGATAGATAAACTACTGCCAGGTTTATGATTAAAACGCTAAATACCTGTAGAATGAATCGAGGAGAAACTTTGCACAGCTTCTAATAAACTTTCACTCTGCCTGGCTTTCTAAATTATCATGAAAGAAAGAAAATGCAGGTGAGTGTCAAATTGGTTCCATCAAAGTCGAACAGTTATTCATAAGTCAACATGTTTTCCATTTGTTTTGTTTTGTTCGTCAGTTTTATTCTCCTTATTGTCTTGTCAAACTTAATCATTGTTGTATTTTTTTGTACATCCATTATGCAAAACGTTAGCATATATGTACGTTTAGGTTAAGATGTAGTTAATGGTAAAACTTGTACAAAAACGAAATAAGTTAACTAGTTGTAATTCAATGCTTGCCTACTTTTCTTAGAGAGGAGTTCGGATAATTAAGTTCATGAAATGCGCCATCAAAAAAATTGTGAAACTGTGGGGGAAAACAACATTCTAGAGTTAAGATTTTCTTGGAAAGAAAAACAATCATTACAAATGCTGTAGGAGATTGCAGGAGTTCTAGTCCAACACAGTCTGGAAACCTGGGTTTTCAATAAAAGGCTTTGCTGGAAGACGGTTTAAAATAACTGATGGTGACTAATCACGATGAATAAAAGTTACACAAAATTAAAAGCCTCGTCATACCTTCAACAAACTCTCGTATTTCTGTTTCTTCTCCTCGTTTGGAATATGAAGGCTTTGCTGGAAGACGGTTTAAAATAACTGATGGTGACTAATCACGATGAATAAAAGTTACACAAAATTAAAAGCCTCGTCATACCTTCAACAAACTCTCGTATTTCTGTTTCTTCTCCTCGTTTGGAATATGAAGATAATCCGACTTGAAGGAAATGTCCAAAGCAAGTTTAAAATTTGGTTTGTCAAGATCGCATCTTTCCAAGGCCTTGATGCAGTCTTTGTCCAAAAGCCCAGAAATCTCTGTCATTTTGGACATGAAATGTTCATAAAACCTGCCTTTTGCCTGCTCGTAAACTTTGAGGAACATTTTTTGGTTGCTACCGATGCTTCTCAGAAATGTTCGCACTAACGGATGGATGTCGTAGGTGAGTTCTTCCGCGTCAGGGTCCACCACTAGCAATTGACTATTTCTTAGACCCTCCAGTTGTATAACAGCCTCTGAAATGTCCACTTCAAGTATTTTGGCAGCTGCTTCGACAGAGAAAGAGCGACAGAAAATTGACAATGAAATAGCACAATCTTTTAATTGTTGACTCGGCAAGAAGAAAAACATTTTTCTCAAACATTTTTCCTGCTCTTTATTAATGCCTTCCTTGTTGGAGACAAACACTTCTCTCTCTCGACTCTCCTTCTCTGTTGGTGGTACTTCGGCCTCTGGGGGCTCGGCCCCTTGTTGCTGCTCAATTGTTTCCAGAATCTTGGTGTCATCGGCTATTTGTTGCCTCAAGATTGCTGCCATTCCCTTAATGATGAGGGGATTCCCTTGGCACATCTGCAGCAGTTCCACCTGTGGCCATTCTCGAACTTTACCAATCCCCTGAGTTTGGAATAAAGCACTTGACGAGACCCTTTGTAAAGCCTTGACTTCGTAATTGTCAACGTTGTCCAACTTTACGTGATGAAAGGTGGATCTCGATGTCAACAAAATCTTCAATTTCGATTTCACTGGATAATCCTTTGGGCCCAGAAGTCGCTGCAGAAACGACACAAAATTGGCATTATTGGAGGTGGAAGCTTCATCGTCTCCTCCTGCAAAGTTATCGATGTTGTCAAGGAGTAGCAACATGTCACACTGGGGCTTTGATCGCATCAATTGCTGTATTAATTCAATGACTGGATTTGCTTCGAGGCTAATGATCGATTTGTCCGATTCCAGAACTAAAGCGTTCAGAACGTGAAAATGAACGTCTTTCATCTCAGTTACTTCTCTTAAATCGGCCTTCAATTTTCTCCCTGGCCACTTCGAAAGAGTTTCCATTGCCAATTTTGTCTTGCCTACTCCATAAATTCCGTACAAATGGACGACTCTCGAACTTCCTGTCACCAACATTGCCATAACTTTCTCTACGTCATGTTCTCTGCCGGTCAAACTCGGTTCTCTCTCTCCAAGACTGACCTCCTGTTGACGAATTTCTTTAAATTGTTGAATCTTTTCCTCTAATGACACTTTCTTGGACGTTTTCGGGCTTAGAAACCCCTCCAACAAGGTCAGATTGTCTTCGGATACTAAACCCTGATTAGCGAATAATCGAAGGCACGAGTACAAATCCTGATCCCTTTGGTTCTCAAACTTGCCCCTAAAATTAGCTTTTATGGACGAAACAGCATGTCTTAGTTCTTCGGGGCTCAGGAGATCGGAGACTTCTCGAAGAAGGTCGTTGAAACGAGGAGAAATTTCTCTTGTAGCTGAGAATGTCTCGCCGGACGCCATTCTAGTTTAGCGGCGGTTGAAGCAATCTCGCGTGATTTGTATTATGGCCAGCAATAAAGTCCGAATCAATTAGCTGATTATCCTAGAGATGAAAAAGATAATTCACGAAGACATCTTGCAAATTATTGAAAGATTACTTTCGTAATAATGGCAACAAATTCATCTCGTCAAATACTTTTCGACGTATGATCGACACTGCATGGTTAAAAAGTGCCTCGCAACACAAAAAGTTTACCATGTTTGCGCACCCTCATCTAAATGCTAGTGGGGTTGGAAGAATTCATTAAAGTGATTCAAACTCAAGGCGCAGCCGTGGGTTTGCATAAGTTTTAAGAATTCCCCCAGCCTCCCGAGTGTTTAGATGAGGCTAAGCAAATACAGAAAAGTTACCTGTTTAATTCATAAAAAAAAAACTTTCTGTCGAATAACATGAGTAATGAAGGAAAATGTTATTTTCTGGCTTGATTGATACAAATTTTCTTAATACATGCGCTGGACAACCGCGCAACTGACGACACACAAACCAATCAAAATTCGCGTTATGAAAATCAAAGTCAAGTTGAAATTTGTGGTAACCGGCAAAAGCCGTGTAAATGAAATTATTTCAGCTTTGAAATTTGAAAGAAAAATACCGAACGAATCCTTAAGGAAAGAACTTTAGGAGAAGGAGTTTATTTTGGCTGAAAATGAATGTCAGTTTGGTTGATCGCTTTTGAAAGTGGCGTGAACCTGGTTCGAGTAATGGCCTGCCTGAGAAAGCTTCGTTGACAAGTTGAAATTGTCGCTCATCGTGCTTTGTAAAGTTTTGCTGGTTAGTAAACTTTTTCTCTCCTTTTCTGTATTGGGAAAAAATCGAATGCAATTGCCAATGTGTAAGTAGTTTCACTGTATACGTTAAGAACGTCTCAGAGAAAACTACATTCGAATAATTTTATAGCAACCGATCGGCTGGGCGAAGTTTGATTTGAGACATGCAGTTTTTGTAAACATTTTGATGTAACGAATGTCTTGCAGAGGATTTATTCCAGTAATATAATGCGAAAATCCCCTTTGTTATCGTTGTCTGAGCTCTCGACGAGGTCGTCTAGTTCACAATCAAATTTCACTCCAAATCAAATTTGGCTGTTATTTTCTTCCTTTTCAATATTTGGTAGTGGTAATTGAGACTGCCATGTGAGTAAGTAATGTGAAAGCTTTGAGTTTGAAATGTTTACTAATTGTGCCGGGAAACTCAAAATGCGTGACGTTACATCTAAACACAGCAAGAAGTGCGGCCGGTACGGTATCTCAATTATATTATAAAACACAACAGCAGTTTATCACTGTGTAACATTAAATGGTCTTTAAAAGATTCAAAATGAACCAATTTTCCCTAGATAGCATGGCTAAAGAATTTCACAGTTGTAACCAAAAAATTTTCTTTAACCCCATGACACTGCAGTGACCAGCATCTAATTTCTCCTTACAATATCAGCCCTGAATCACGCAGTAAGGTCATGAGAATAACGGAAATTATCACCAACTGAAGAGGCTGTTGATTGTTAAACAAATTCTCCTTGTCAGCTCCTTAGGAAACAGCTGGAAAATAGTAAGGAGAATAACCAAGAACATTGATGTGAGGTGGGAAAGCACTAAGAATTTAATATCAAGTTAATCTGTCAATCTCATCTTTTGTTTATTTTCTATTCCATTGGCTGAAACTGCAGTTTTAAGCAACATGATTGGATTTATTGTTTATAAGGTAAATTCAAGTAATTGTGCAATGGAGCACATTATATTATAAAATGTATTGATGTTTAAAACCATTTATTAAACCATGGACAATCTTTGAATCTGATTGGATCTCTTTGGTGTAATTTATCCACAAATTACACCATTTGTTATTCTAAATCACATCTTTTTCCAATCAAATGACAAGCCTTAAATTAAAACACAAAAACCAATCCAAATCTCAAGGCTTGTTCAAAGTGATGAATCAATTAATTACTTGACATGTAAAGGGAAGTAAAAGACAACTTTTACACCTTTTTTACAAACCAGCTCAGCACTGAATCATAAAATAATTGTACTGACTAAAACATCCTGTATTTGAAGGACTGAATTTTGCACTTTCACAATGAATATTAAATAACTGAACCTCGTGTTATGCAATTTTGGTCCGGAATCATACTTGCAATTTCAAATCAAACTTCTGCTGTGGGCTTGTTTGATTGGGAAATAACTTGTATCATTTCAGACCCAATTGCACTCCACTTAGTTCAGTTACCATTAAAAATTTTAAAATTAAATTGATGACAAATGCCACATTTCTGCATAGTGGAAACAGCTGTGTAACATCTTATTTGATATTTTCAAACGGCACTTCTGAGAAATTTAAATGGAAATTTTTAGAGAAGTATATTGCCTCTGGACCCTATGCTCACTTGAGCCATGTTACTGAATGGGTTGGCATATGGAAGATTCCCTGTTCATGCAATTAAATTAAATGTTTTCCTGCCAGAGATCTATAGTTTGCTCAATGCATGGACTTTCTGTTTGGCAGATGTTGGCAAAATTAGACAACCAAAGGTAAAGTCATTTACTTGTTTTTGGATCACTGCCCATATTCCATTTAGATATAAGTTTCCTGGCCATCATTTTTAGTTCCATCCCTATGGAGGTCATGCTAGCGCACTTGTAATCATGACAAGGAGGATGTTTACTCTTAGCACATGATAACAAGCTACTATGTTGCTTGTGGTCATAAAGAATGCAGGTTATGTTAATCACGTGTATTGAAGATGATAATCATCATGAAAACAGTGCCAATATAAATTACAAAAATTACCACTCAGTCTTTTCAGGTCAGCTAGACTTCTGTTTGTCTCAAAATAAGACATATGATAGTAGCAAGTGTTAGCCAGTATACAGCTGTTTCTGTGGAGGTTGTTGACAGCAAAGGATGAAAGTGCATGGGAAAATCTTGAAAGGTAGTCTGGGTCTCTGGTAATCCATGAATTTCAGCAAGTAAAATAAATTATTTAATTGAATTCATTAAACCCATAAATACTTCACCCTTTCAGTAGCAATTTCTCAGATTTCCTTCACAACATGAAGTCAAGGAACTGTTACCTGAAAACTACTCACTTCACATTTAGGGGTTGTTGTATGCCTTTTTGCACTTTCTTTTGACATCCTTTCTTTAAATAGCTTTATACATGATTATTTACAGTTTTAATGACCTTAGTTTGTCACAAATATTTACTTCACTAAGTGTTTACTGAGGAATTCTGGGGTTGGTTGGTTGGACATAATTTATGTACTCTAAGATTATTAAGATGATTACTTAAGTTAGGGTACTCACATTTCTCCATGGCCTACAGGTCATGAATACATTTATTGTAAATATACCCAGTACTTGAAATTACATCTTCTGTCACTTAGTGGCTGACCTTTTCACAGTTTTCAGTAATAAGCTTTGTTGTCCAAGCACAGGTGTCTGCCAGAAGCTTCTTTAATGGAATGGAATGGTATATTCTGTATCACAAATGCACCAGTCACTAGTCACTTGTTTGTTTGTATGTGCACTGTAAGAGCAATTTAAGGTAATAGAAAAGAAATTATTTGAATCGGGCATCTCTAGCCAGTAAGCAAAATTTGTGTTGCTATCTTTTCAGGAGTCCATGCTATCAAATACTCTAATGAATGAAGAAAGGGGTGGTGAAGTCCTCCTCAAATGTATGGCCCTGTCCATCAACTGCATGAGGCTGAAAAGACTTCTTGGATCTTGTTCTCTTGGCTTGATACCCTCTGCTCAATATTTTGAGATATTATGTTTTGTAGTTGTATTCTATACAAAACTGTACATGCAGCTTCCCAAGTTACCCAGCTGAAAATCATACTTTCAAAGTATTAATTTTTTTGGAAAGACACTGACAAGAGAAATTAATCGTTATATTGTGCCCAGTACATGTACATTGTTTTCTTTTCATTCTTCTGGTTTCTTAGGCTTTTGGTCTCTCATACTGTGGTTGGTTTTCTAGTCAATTAACAGTTAACCCTTTAACTCCCAGAAGTGATTAACCTGTAACTTTTCCCTATAATATCCATGCATGATCCAGCAAACAGGTAATGAGAATACTCAAACTTATCAGTTAGAATTTTTTACCTTGATTGGACACCAAATTCTGTAACCAATTTATAAGGAAATGTGTAGCAGCTAGAGGGGAGAATTCATGATCAGATCGTAGAAGTTTAAAAGGGTTAAGAAATCACTCAAAAAAAATTGTTATTATTGAGCCTCTGTTCTTGCAAATAGACTCGTCAAGCTGGCACATGTGGCAAGGATCCTTAGCATAAATTACTTTCTTGGTAGTACTAAGACTCGGTAGTGTCCTCTGCTACGTGGAAATGATCGTCCATCATAATTATTGATTTTATTCACTGGGAGGAGAGAGAGGCACTATCAGAGATCACAGTCTTGCTCAATGGTGAAATGACCCAGCCAGAACTTTAACTCAGACTACATAGTTTAGACTGCAATGTGGTAAACATGAGGCTTTTGCACAGCCCTCAATCCTGATGTCATTTAATCATTGTTGTTCATGTCATTATCATGAATTATGCCTATGAATACTTGTAGAGTATGATAAGTTGTTGTTGTTATAATGGACAACACGTACACCCAGTAATAAATCATATTTTCAAAATGATTATACTTAAATTACTCTAACGATTTGGAATCACAAACCTCCCTGAATAGCTACACAAGAATCGATACTTCTTAACAATAAAATCTTTGTCTTAAAAACTTTAAGCCAAACAATATCTATAAAAATCAGACAGGAATTTAACTCCCAGAAATTTGAAAACAGGTAAATCCAGTCATTAGTATCCCTTGCCTGGTTCACTCCTTCATTTCAATATTCATTTATTACTTCCTTCCTTCGCCTCCTTGTTTTTGTTTTGGCCTTGGTTCTTAGGTGTCAGTTTGGTCTTTACCAAAGCAGCAGTCAGAGGCTCCCCCAAAAATGGAGGGGAACTACTTTTCCAATTATTTTCCCCTTAAGCGTCCGGCCACCAATTTTAATCTACAATCCCCTTCCCTGTAATCCATAAAACCAGAGATTGGAAAAATCTGTTGTCAGTGACCGAAGTCATTCATGATCGCTGACATCTTAAAGGAAAAATTTCTTAAATGAGATAATGTGGTTTGAAAGAGTTATCCAAAACAAAAAACAATAAAATGTAGCCAAGACACAAGGGTAACAGCATTTTAAAAGCTCTCATTTGCTATTTTTAGGAAACACTATTACGCAGGGAAGCTTTGCGCTTCAACTAAATTAAATAAAGCTTCAGATTAATTTTCGGGCTTCCAATATCTCTTTCACCTCTGAAATTTAAAAGTGGTTTAATTTCAAAACTTGATGTCGACCCTTCTACTCCTTCCAAAAAACGAACTTTTTTACGTCCGTCCCACATAATTTTTTTCTTGCTCGGGATCAAAGAAGACTATCTCGAAAGGGCAAGATTATTCATCTTTACTGCGCAGGTGGCCAATTAGAACACGAGGTTCATATAGAGATTATTGTATGGAAAGTGCGCTTGAACGATTGTTATTTACGATGCATTTCAAAGATTGGTAGCTAGCGACTGTGAAAACACATCGTTCGTCCAATCAGAGACACGAACGCTTAGTACAATATGGTGTAAAGCTTAGTATGTATTACATGATTCATTTCCATGGTGAGCATGGGCGCAGCCAGCTATAAGATAATTAAAAACTTTTCAGCGAAGCGGGGGTGGGGTGGTTATTTACTGAGCCGTGGAGAGTTGAGTATCCACCATCCGTTATTGACACTTAAGTTAAAAGTTGTTTTAGTGTTCACTTACCTATACCGGCAACTATTAGAATATTTTGGGGCGTAACATTTTCGAAGGTGAATAGCAAAGGAAATTCGGAGTCTGATCCGAAGAGCAGCCAATCAAAGCGAGCCTTCAATGCTATCCACTGTTGTAGCATATACAATGCAAATGTTTTTAAGGGGTCTGACGAAATATCGACCGTTAGAACAATACCCTAGCTTGCGATATATCAAGACAACTGATAACGTGAAAATCTTCGATATTAGGGTTAGCATCGCCATGCTCTTGTCTGGCACTGTACATGTTATATCATTAAAATGACTTTGTTCACATTTTTCGTGAATCATATTGGAGGCCTAAGCAAGGCGAATATGTTGCAATGAGTAGTTTCTAGACGAAGGGCAGGAACAAAACACATCAACAATTCAATTTCTGTTTAAAAAGTTAGTTCATAAAACTTCCGGAATTTTTTTCACCTCAGAAAGGAGCACAAAAGAGGAAATAATAGCTATCTGTCATAGTAAGGTCTAACTTAGAGATAATAATTCGCCTATCCAAAGAAAAGTTATTCGCTGGAATCCAAATTAAAAGTTTTGAAGTATAATCGTAACGAAAATCTGCAGTAGCTTAACTTTTCCTATGTACCACATTTTATGTTTTTTCTTGTTTCTACTTTTACCCTTTATGAATTGTGTGGACATTTTCTAGAAAACAATTCAAAAAAATAACTCCAGACTATAAAAGACTAATTAAAAAGTTTATTCACCAAACGCAGAAGTAACGATGTAAACCGTCAGCTCCAGCTATGTAAACAGCTCCAGGGGAGAACTTTTTTAAGGTGGACATCCTTTATGTCTCAGGGCCCTATTATTAATTATTAACGAGGATCACTCATAAAAATTCGCCGTTTTAGTCAATAAAAACTAAATTGCAAAAGAGAGAAACTGACGGATGGTGAAAGCATTGTGACGTTTGTCATTGCGAAGTGTTTAACAACGTAAACCAGTCTAAGAAGAAGGATTGAGGACTTTCCTTCTGATCTGTGTCTAGAAATGAAGCGCTGTCACTTCCCAGTGCTTTCGCTTCTTTTTCTTTTTCTCATGTTTGGTGGCTTGACATTCGTAGACCATGGTAAGTATGTTTCGTATCTCTGTATCTATAGTGGAGGACAGCTTAATTGTGCTGATTTATATTCACAAACTTTCCATTACTTCGGTTCAGATTCGTTTACTATTATAGTTTCAGTTCGGTCATTTGACTTTGCATTTGGTCTATACGAGCTGTTAGGTGAGGGAAATTGTCGACTTATTCTCGATTGAATCGCAAACTGAAATCATAAGAATGTGGAAAAGAAAACGTTTTTTAAAGCACGTTTCTGAGTGAACAACGGTGAACTTAGCTTGGTTTAGTTTGTACACACCATATTTGAAGGGGTCCGTTTTAAAACTGTTATGTTGTATTTCATCAGATATTTAAGACGTTTCAAGACAAATTGTAATCATCTTCTGATGATATTTCTTACGCGATTAATCGCGAATGAAAAACATTTAGACTCAAAGAACAAACTTGATAAACGACGATGAAATGTTACGGTTTTATTCGAGACTTTTCGCCAACTTCAGCAATTTTCCTTGGAACAAACCTAACCATACGTTACTAAGAAAAGAACCTTCTTGGACGAATGATAACAATATTGGTGAACCAGAACCTATTCAAAGTTTTTGATAACAAAATGGAATACGACTGGACAAGTCTTCTTTTGATTTCGATAGAAGTCTGTTTGGACAGACTCATGTCTTAAATAACTAATACCACTGCGGTATTTCAATGAGCAATAATTTATCAGAGTGACCTGCATTTTAATTTCAAGAGTTTTGAAGTATTGATCAAACACTTTTAAGCGCGGAAACTATTTTAAACCGTAAACTAGGGCTATGAATTAAATTCACCTTTCCAAGAACCTCAGCTCGACAAATTTTGATTTTGGCGTAAAAGAGAACACCTTTTTCAAGGTTGTGAAACAAAGCACTTAGGAAAATTTATCACGAAATTCGTAGCCAAATTATACTTATTAGAAATTGGTCATAAGGAAAATTGTAGGAAAATTGTTGTCAACAACGTTTCAGGCGAGTTTCTCTTCGTTTCAAAGGAGTTTGTTTTTACAAAGCAACAATTACATCAGTTATAACCTATGGGTAAAATAAAAACTGCAGAGATGTAGAAGAAAAAAATGGATCTTTTTCTGAATAATCATCAGGCTCTGCAGATTATGTGGGTTGTCTCTAATGTAGAGCTTGCATAAACTTGTGTTTATAAAGGATTTACCCAATAAAATAAAAGCAAAACTTGCGACATGAGGAACTTCTAGAGAACAAGAGAAAAATCGAATCATATAAATCTTCACCACAAGCTGAAAAGAAATTGTCTAGGGAAGGTGATTTTTACATCTGATAAAGCTTTTCATAAGCAGCTGAATTCGTTTAAACTGAACGTTGCTAAAATTTGAGAGGCACAGCCTATTGTCATCGGTTTTAACAACATCAATTTCATAATACTTAAATGGAACTGTTTCAATTATTCATCAGTACAAAAAAAAAATGATGAGCGCTCCAAATTATTTGTCACAGAGGGTGTGATATTTTCTTTGGAGTCAAAATTCTTTAAATATACAAAGTTAATATCTAGAGAAAATTACATAGAATACTGAAAAGAAAACGATTCTGTTATTCATATTGTTTAATTAAGTGTATAGAAAATCCCTACGCATGTTTTAATTCCTAAACAAAGAGCGAAAGAAATTCTTTCTTTCAAGCTGTGTTTCTTTCTAATCAAGTAAGTTTCCTCCGCTGCAGAAATTTACAAGACTTTGTGAAACATTGTTATACCACTGCGAGCTTCTCTTGAACTGCACAGCAGTAACTTTACACGTAGAAAACTGATCACAAAAGGAGACCAAAAGGGTACAACAGCCACGAAAAATGCCGCAGCTAATGAGTTTATTGAGGAAAATCAAACGAGGGAATAAAAAAAGCATCAGCAATAGAGGCCGGTTGTTTCATTATTAAGCTGCATTTAAGTAACTATAAGCAGTGACTGTGAGTAGAAGAAAATACCGTTTTAGAAAATTGAATAATTCACATCTTCAATAAGAAATCGCTGAAAATAACATCCATTCTGAGAGGTTTCCATCTTGTAACACAGAGTCGTATTCAACCTTCTACATTTTGGTTAAGTCTAGTGAAGTAAGGTTTCCATGGTAACAATACGGGATGTCTAGAGTAGCACGAAAGGTTATTTGTCCCAAAATATAACGGTGGTTTTTAAAGGATGAAAATTCAAAACATCGTCATTTGACGGGTCATTGTGCGTAGCAGTTTCTTTCATTTTGAAAATAATTCCCAAACTTTTAATATCTTATTACTACTTAACGATACTCAACTAGGTCTTTTGAAAGCCGTGTTCCAAACAACAACAGATTATTTTACTTAGTATTTTCTGAGATGATTGTAATCTTTTCTATGCTGACACTCTTCCGACCCCGAAATCGCCCATGATGACGAAAGGAGGTTAGCTCACACGGAAGCTAGAAAGAGAACTTCGTACACACACATGTAAATGCTCTAACAGCAGTTTCGCCATCTGATTGAAACTTTTTGCTTTCTTTGCGTTCAGAATTGCCACGCCGTCAAACGATGTAGCTCTCCTATGTATGTGAAGATGTTTTTTTTTTTAGCAGATAGAATGAGGCTATAAAGAGTGCGATTACTCTCCATGTTAGTACCCAATGCCCGGAGGAGAAAATCAAGAGAGCACAATTGTTAGTTGTGTTGGTAGTGGCCGCACATGTAAACAATACGGTTTATTTCACAAAAATCACATTCTGTTGTCCACTCATGAGGAGCTTTAAGTTTTCCTATTTTTTTTTCTTTTTTTGAAATGAGTATCAAAATTTATTGTGATAAAAAGATACGATGAAACTAATTTCGGTTGTCTTTCGAAATGATTTTGTTCCCTTTCGAATTCCATTCTCTCGATACCTAAAGGACATTTCGTTGTTTTATCGAAACTTGTTCCTCACAGTAGATTTGAAGCGATAAAAGGTTTAAATTCCTTGAAGAAAGAGCCATCTCAGTTGAAATTAAGATTTAGGTGCATACAATGAAAGTTCAAGCGACAAAAAACGTGTATCGACAGTTGGACCGTTTTTACAGTTTTATATATTTGCTTCTGATGCTTGTCGATAATCACTTTTTAAACGACAGTTTGAGGAGTGATTGGACTCTCGATCGAAATATTCGAAATTTCTACCTATCTTTTTTGTATAAATCAGCTGAGTGAAAATGTACGATTTGATCGCTGAATACATAGTCACACTCATTAAAGTAACGGTATAGAAATTTTACCTTTTTTCAGCGTTAAAGCATTCCAACAAAGACAGTACAACAGTAAACTATGCCGAAATTATAGCCTAAACTTTATGATCGTTAGATCGCAAATGCCTACTTAAAACGGCTTGCGTGAGGCATATCACACCTGTCTTTGGAGATTCACGTCTCTTTATAATAGCTTTATAAATTCAACGTTCACGATGAATTACTTTCGTTTATAATACCCGCTTCATATGCATTATAAGATAACATTTTCAAAGAAATCCCCTAATATTAATTAAAACAATCTACCCGTCATCTTCACACTCTACACCATACATCAGACAGCATGGCAGAATGAAGGTACCAAAAGACAGGATGCGAGATATGTTGCAAAACTACTCTGCTGAATTACCAAATTGCAAAACCGAGCACCGCGTAACTTCCATGCAAGACGCTTCTCGCCTTGAGTAACTGAAGACTCAATGTAATATAACACTTTGACAATTGACGTTGATGAATAAGGGAGCTATTTCCGTATACGTAAATGAACTTTAGGCAGTGCATTAAGTAATTGTTAGGGTAGACGTCAGGCGCCTTTCAACGCTACCGTTTTGTTTTGTATTTTAAACGACGTTTGTTCTTTAGTTGGTTATTTTATGAACTAGTTCCTTGAGATAAAGCTTCAAAGGAATTGCCAAAGTGATGAAATAATAAAATTCTTACAATGGATACTAGTAACTAGACAAAGTGAGAAATTTGAGATACAAAGAAATTTCGTTGGGTTTGTTGGCAATACTCTTGTAAGCATTTTGCAATTCTTTGAACTTCAAGGCAAGATGAAGCCAATAAGAATAAGCAGGCAATAAAATAAAGCTGTCAAATTCGATTAAAACGCCCTCGATTGATTGATTGAAAGTTCGAAAAATTGTGTCAACTCTACCAAAAACAAAAACTATCTTTATCGTTGTGTGAAAGAGACATTGTTATCGTGTCCAAGAAAGAAGAAGAAAGGAAAAAAACGGACGGAAATTAAAATTAGAGTGTCTTTGAGAGGGATGATGAGCCAAAACAAGAAATCTTAAACAAATACAAATGAATTCTGTAGGGGATCTGAAGAGGAATGGCTTACTAATATTCATCTCTTATTTTTTGTCTATTTCTATCGAAATAATCGATGAAAATGACCCTCTGCTCTGCTTGGCAGAAACTTCACACCACGGGACATAGAACACTTCGATTGTTTCCGGTAGAACATCGATATCATTTCTAACTATTTTCATTGTTATTTTTAGAATCAGTCAGTCATTAAAAACATTTTTAAAAAATGTTTAAAAAAGAGCCTAAGTTTGTTAACCTTTCGCGTGAGATATTCCCTGGCAATCTTCACATTTACGAAAACATGATACATCTCTGAAACACATCACAAATATTTCAAAGCAACATTTGCCTAAAATGACGGATAAATTCTGCGAAATATGCCAAGGTGGCCTCTTAATAATTAATAACAGGAACTTCCCCATTCTATATTGTTAGTGAATTTCATTGAACAAACATCTTAGTTGCGAAAACCTTCGAAAAAACCTTAATTTGGCGGAGTTATCTGCGAAATAAGTTTTAATTTTGTAATGAGCAAGGACATTACTCATAAGAAAAAATGGGAAAGAAAAAGCATACTAATCTATTCTTAATTTTGTTATTTTTTTGGCGTCAAGTTTTGTTAGAAACTGCAACTCGATGCACGTGACCAAATAAGCGAGGATTACAGTTTGTTCGAGGCTGAGTGCACGTGTCTTTTATCTTTGAACTGTCGGTTTTACATGGAAGATAAAGCTTTGCTCTTGGACACCACTGAGAAGACAATTATAGGGGTGACAAGAAGACTGTGTTAGAGAACTCCGGAATACACGAAATGCAGAATTGAACAGACTAAACACTTAAAATATTTAGACCGTTTGACGTCAAGGAAAGTATTAACGAACTGATCGAATCGTAATTTCCGTTTCACCTGTTAAATAATTACGCGCTCCCTTCAAACGGTTCTTGAACTAACTTTGTGAACCATCAATTTTGGTAGTTTCCAAATTCACATTACCGCATTGTTAACTCCGCTCATAGCCAAGGCCAAGTATGCAACTATATAGGAACTATTTTTATGTGGTAACATGTTTTATTGTGGTAACATGTTCTCTGGCAGATGCTTCAAATGGTATGTTAAATTTGCAAGAATTTTTTAACAAGTGCTTACGAGTTAAGATATTTTTTTCGGAATTGTAGTTTGTTATTTTAATATTTTTTTTTCTCTCTTCAATTTCAACAAACAAAAGTTCTCGATGTGAGTGGAAAGACTTTCAGCCGCGGTACCGATAGAGGACTGGCCTATGCCAACTTCAAGGCTCACAAGTTTTCGTACCTGAACATCACCAGCATTGCTTCAGATTATGTTATGGAAGCCATTGAGTGTGGACTGGCTTGTGTCAACATACCCTCATGCTTCTCCTTCAACCTGGCTACTCTTCAAGATGTCATTGGCAAAATGCTTTGTGAATTACTTCCTTCGGACATGTACAACAACTCAGACAGGTTTGTTGCCAGTCAGAGTCACCACCACTTTAGTATCATGGTAAGTTCGAAATCGCAATATTCTAAACAAAAATTTTAGAAAGTAAGATTGCCTTTAGGTAAAATAAATTTTCTATGCACAGCCTTTTAAGATACTTCTACAATCAACGAGAGGGACTTTTCCTGTCAATATTAGAGTTTTGACTTGGACGATCAATTTTGGACACTGTAACATTTGGAACTTTTCTGTCCATGTGCCTCAAATACTTTTTAGATCGTGTTCGAGTGGTGTCAATTAGGTTATGCAAGAACTCTATTATCAAGAAAATATTTCCGATTTTTGAGGAGGCCCTTAGTTGAGAAGAAACAAAGAGAAAAAGCGGAGAAAATTCGTTTTTGGTTATGTTGAGATCAATGTTAGAAATATAGTATCACTCGATAGGAATTGTTCTCCTTCCAGAAACTTTTTATTCATTGTTTTTCTTCTTTTCTGTGCCGTGGCCGCTAATCTATATTAGAACATAGCTAGCAGAGTTGCGCAATCAAATTCATTATACGTAAGCGTGCTCAAAATTCCGATAGTGCACGCTGATAGCGTCAGCAAATCCGACTTCGCCAGAAATTTTTTTTTCGCGCGAGCGGCCATTGCTAGTGCGGGGAAAAATAATACATTTCGCGACAATAACGGATACAAACAGAAACTCGGCCTGCTAGTCCGAAAACGAAGACAATGTTTCGACCTTTTCCCTTGGGCTAGAGTTCTTAAATGAGGCAGAAAAAGAGAAAAACAAAGGAAAAGGAGACTTGGCATCAGCGCCGTCACGATTCGCTTCAACTGATATTGTTGTCCGTTTTTCGCGTCGCATTTGATGCACAATTTCACCGGCTATGTTCTAAAACAATTGGTTCATGCTTTCAGCTGTGCACTATCGAGTTATGGAGCACGTGGGGAGTTTGGAGAGCACTCAAGAAGCTGGAGTTGCCCTCGGCTATCGCCTCGGGCAACTCTTACGCTTCTTTCGTGCTCTCCAAACTTCCCGCGTGCTCCATAACTCGATAGTGCACGCTAAAGCATGAACCAATTGTTAATAAATGGAAAAAACAAAAAAACAAACAAATGTGTGTGATTCGAATTTTTTTTGGTCACTTTTGTTAATCCCCTATCACTCCCATTCTATGCATGTGTGGCTTTCACTGCGCTGTAGCTTTGTCCTTTACCCGTTTAGTCTCCATGCATCAGTTGGCCGTGTCAGAACAATGGAACATGCGCTGCACAGTACGAGAAGAACAGCTATGTGTGTGTTTGTGGGAAAGGATACACCGGGAAACATTGCGAAATGGGTAAGAAATCGTAGACTTTATCAGCTAAGACCGGAATTTCATGTGCACAGTGTTGGCATTCAATATTTAGTTATGTAACTTCAAAACGTTACTAGTATAGCAGAGAAGACGATTGGAACGAACAGGAGAGATCACATTTTAATTGAATGAGGTACGTAATCAAAATTACAAGCGAAAATAAAGAGATTGGTGTGAAATCACAGAAAAAAGGGCGAAGTAGAGGTTGAAGATTGTGAAGTTATGATTGATGGTTGTAGCTGAGTTTGTGTTGCTGAATTTATGTGGCTGAGTTTGTGTGGTTTGAACCAAAAGAAAATACAGCAGAAACCAAACTAAGAAAATGTCCCTCAGAAATGTAACACTAACTTAATTAACAACGAAGCGGTTATAAAGTAAACTGAAAGCAAGAAATAAATCTATGTGGTACCAAAAAGCGAAATATCTTAAAGGTAAAATAAAGAAAGAGTTACTTCGGTTTAGCTCCTAATGATTGTAGGTAACTCGCCGATAGCAGATAATTTGTGAATAGCAGACAAAATTTGGCAGTATCAACAGCAACTTATAGCGAGGAAATATGAAATGCAATATCTAGTATATGTGCTTAAGTGAAACTGATTGAAATAAGAAACTTATTAAGTGATTATCATTAACCAACGAAGAAATAATAGACCAGAACAAACATAACAGAAAGCTACACGAGCTACCTGTTCCGAAACTAACAAGTACATCGCCCTCAACAATTAACAGAGTAACACTTAGTATTCATGGCAAGGTTATTTGGAAAGATATAATTCAAGCTGTAACCAATTGTCTTAACTAATCAATTTATATTGCTGTGTCAAATCCAACTTTCTCTCCCGTTACTGTTGTTGAGCCAAAGAATGCAGATGGGCTAAATATTGACAATGGGCACTTGGATGAAATTGATTGTGTTTCCACAGAAGAAAGTAGAGCTTTGGAGTTAACAAAAAAAGCAAATGTGCTTAAAATGCAGATGAAAACAATCCGGTTAATAACAGTAAGAAACATAAAGCTTACAAAGAAGTCTACACGAGGGGATACATGAGAAAGAGGAGAGCTGATGAGATGTTTAAAAAAAGTGAGAATGGTAAAATGCTGCAAAGCAGCTGCATTAATGGCGAAACAACTGGGGACAAAAAACACCAGGCTGCCAGAAAAAGAAAACTGATTCCAGAACATTTCAGAGAAACTGAGCAACGCTCCTTAAGAAAACAAATAGCAATAAACCCAGAATGCATAAGGGAAATTAACAAACAGATCATAACAAAACCAAAAACAAACAACCTTGAGTGCATAAGGAAAACAGTATATGACTCTGTGCACGCCTAGTCATGCATTTAAACGCACTGCATGCTGGCCACCTTAGAGCATTAAGGAAGGGGGAGACAGATCATATCTTCTTTAATTGTTACTGACGCGACATGCAAAATTCTGAAAGACGTGAATCGTTTTAGACTCAGTACTGTTGCTCCAGTCGTTAGAACAGCAAAATCGCTTGCCCAAGATCAGGGAGTTGATTATTATTGTAAGATTTTGTCTGTCAAAGGCATTATTGATTCGATTCATCTGTCCTAAGCGCGCTATGCAGTTGGATGCTGTCGAAGCGACGTGGTTATTATAGGCCGAACTTCTAAGTCCTTCACTGATGCAAGAGTGTAACATTCTTCCGAGTAACATTTGGCGAAAGTTTGTCACTTAGGAGTTCATACTACCATATACATACATACCATACTTTGGAGTTTATACTAGCTAAGTTTTATCAGTGATTATAAGGGGTTGATTTCTGAAAGCCAACTTACTAATTTTGCATAAATCCTCACTATGTTAAACAATTGTATTTGGCTGATCTTTAGAAAGATAAATTTGGATTCAAACAAACTGTGGGCGTGTAATGATAGGTTATTGCTCCAAACACGACACAAAGTTATCTTTGGTGCATCTCTACACATCTCTTCATTATTCGGCTCTTTCTTTTTGGAGATATCGCTGACCGACTGTTTTAAACTGAGTTATGCTTGAAGTTTTCTAGTTAGACTCTTCAGCTGCGGTTTGTCTCTCGAGAGTTCAAATTGAAAATTTGCGCTGAGGAAGGTAAGAAAACAAATTTATGTGGTCTTTGAAGAAGATAGAGCTGTAGGTCGGTCATTTACGTTCTTTATCAACGGAAAATTACACAAGAAATATATATCATATGCAGTGACAAATCTCAGATTCAATCCTAAAAATTGCTGAGTGCCCAAACATAGTAAGAGGCAAAACCGAAAGCGCTTGTTTATCTTATTTGTAAGTAAGTAAGTAAGAACTTTATAGAAGTGTCAATAACTGTAGCGTAAGAAATACACTAATGGGGGACACCTAACTGCAATTACCTAACTAATTGTAAACATTATGCTAAAAAAAGAAAATCTTAACAATTGAGTCATAAGTTGTCAATTATTACATAAAAAACAGTCTCTACAGGTTCTGTCGAGCAGAATTGTGAATTTGAACAGTTTGATAAGCTTTTTGAAGATGCCCGAAGATTCAGACGTTAGAATATATGCATCTAATTTGGATCAAATAACAGGGCCTAAGTAAGGCTGTCTTTCCCATAAGGAACAGTCCGAAATCTAGGAATGACGAAGTCATGATTTCTAAGAAAATAGAGAGAGTTGGCAACGACGAGTAAGTTCGCAACATCGTCCAGAATTCAGTGACATATTTGGGACTTTCATTGAAACACTGGCGCTAAATTTAAACGCTTATTAGAAAATGATTGTCAAACAATAAAGGAAAAGGGCTGAAAATTTCGAGGAAGGCTTACGTTCTATTCGTTTACCGATAAACTACTTTTCAAATCCTACTTTTACCATATGGCTTTTAAAGAAGAAAGTTTAATTGAACAATGTATCATTCTCACTTTGCTCTTGCGCTTTCAGAAGAGGTCGCAAATTTGCTTTGAAAACTGACTGTTAGCATCCTGCTTGTATGAGAAGTCGATCTCAGCGCACTTTCAGGCGTAATTTATCTTCACTCAATTGCTAGATTTCTCTTTTACCATACGGTTATTCTTATTTGACATTCTAGAAAGCGCAATAGAAATTTTCAAGGGATTTCAAACTGGGTAGTCGCAAAATGCGACACAAAGATACGTTTCCTACATAGTAAACAAGGCGAACAAAGTGTTAGGTATAATTAGGCGATCACTTGGAAACGTTAATCGGTACGCGTTTTCTTGCCTCTTTAAGTCGTTAGTAACACCTATACTCGAATATGCTGCCTCCGTCTGGAGCCCCTACCAAAAAAAGAATATCGAATCCTTGGAAAAAGTCCTAAGAAGGGCATCTCGGTTGGTGTTAAAGCAAAGGGGCGGAGAAATGAGCTATGAAGACTGCTGCAGCTTTTTTAATTGGCAAACTTTAGAGAAACATAAAGAGTTTTTATCCAGATCTATTTATTCTGCCTTTAAAGCACTGCACCAGCAAGCTCCAATCTATATTCAAGACCTTATCACTCACTACTCACCTTCTAGATCGCTTCGATCATCCTCCACGCTCAATCTGAATTACCCGTTTTATTTACAATGCTTCGTGCATTAGCGTAAAATGTTAGAAGACGAGTAGACTTTGGCTGTTCTGTAGCATTATGCTGTTGGTTACCATTTGGACCAGGATTTGGGTTTATATCGCCGCTAAACTGGAGAAGAATAATTTGATATCTTGCAACGGAGTTAGGATAATAACTAATTCTCGACGAAGAAAAGCCCTTGCTAAGAATTGATGAAACAATATGGCGCCTATCCCAAGACGTTGTGATGAAATTAAAGTTCTTTAAAACTATAGCATCATCTTGCGGGGCCAAGACGAAGTCGTCAGCTAAATGCGAAAACATTTGGGATTGGCCTAAATCAGCCGCTATTCCGCAGTATAGGAGAAGTAAACCCAATATAAAACATGAAAGAATGGAGCGTCGAAATGGACAACCGACCGCCATGGCACCATAGTGTTTCAATCTAATTAGTTCTAACGTTAAGACCTATGCCCGTAGAGCATTCTCAAAATTACCCAACAACATACGCTCATGCGAGAAAGGTAGGTAAAGTCTACACGTGAGCCATGTGGCTTGTCGGGTCGGCACTTAACTCCGGTTGCCGTAGCATGAAGCGACAAGGAGTCTTTTTACACCAACTTTTTTTTCGTCAACGTAATTAGTCTCTCCTTTCTCTTCTTTAAGGATGAGGTTGTTTATCAATCTAATACAGTATTTTACTACTTTTGAAATAAAACTCTAAATCTGACGGGCTCTCATCCTGCTTTAACAGATGTGGATAAGTGTCGGACGGAATCAATCTCTTGCCATTTGAACGCCCAGTGTGTCAATACAATTGGTTCATATGACTGTAGATGTTCGCCCGGTTCACCCTGCTCAGGTAAATTCTAAAGAGAAAAAAGAATAAGACCGGTAACAGAAAAACACAATTTCAAAGGTGTTTTTGTACAAGCAAATTAAAACGTTAACTTCAAATTTTCTTGTTGTAACAACCCTAACTTGGACGTAATATTTGAAAAACATGGGGAATGTCTCTTAAGAAAAATCACTGGATCAGTTACCCAGTATTTGCTAGGGCATTTTCGGAAAGGATATGATTATTCAGCCTAAAATGATGATACGATCGTCGTTGAGGCAGCTTAGTCTCTAAAACCAATTAGTCGTATCTTTAATTCACACATCACTTTAATTACGTTACTTACGCAGCAACTATCCTTTTAATCGGCGGTGGAGCAAACTACGGACGCGTAGAAGTTTCTCACAACGGGACGTGGGGCACAGTGTGTGATGATGCTTGGGATGTCAAGGACGCCAATGTGGTTTGTCGACAGCTTGGCTTTTCTAATGCATCACTGGCTCCTCATCTTGCTTTGTACGGTCAGGGGTCTGGACCAATCTGGATGGATGATGTCCACTGCATAGGAGGAGAGGCAATGTTGTCTGATTGTCAGTTCCAAGGCTGGGGAAGCCATGACTGTGACCATCGTGAGGATGCAGGTGTGGTTTGTAACAAATAGATCGCTCGCAAATATTCTCGTGATATTGCAATGCACGACCTTACTGCAAAATGCTCACATTGACATTATAGCGGCTTAGCGGCTTTAAGTTTCTTGGCGGAACACAATCACACTAAAATGTAGTATCAGGTATTACCGTCAAAGAGGCGAATTAAGAGAGCACTTAGTTTATTATAACTTGTGAATTCATCACGTAAAAATATAACTTGATTAAAATCAATCGGTATAAGAAATGTGGTAAGACGGAATGAAGAAAAAATAAATGAATAAAAAGAAAACAAAAACAGAAGTTGGGCCCCAATTGTAATGTAGCCCCCAACTCCACATAACATACACTAAAATTATGTAAAAGTACATAGCAGCATGATAGGTAAATAGCAAGAGTTTACAATCTGTTGTAGATCAAAAGTACTTTGGAGGACTATAAGTCGTTAGTAGTTAGGTGGGTTTTCAAAGTAATGAATGAATCAATTGCTTTGATACTAGATGGTAACGAGTTTCACTTGAATACGTGTTTCTAAAAACCCTGTGCGCAATCATAACCTCTACCTACTGAAAGATTAACAGCATTTCTGGCCCTTTTTTTTCGGAAAATGCAAGCCTAATATGTAAGATCTACACTTAAAGGGAAGATACTGAAAGAAAACTTAGCGTATAAACGTAGGTTAAGCTTTTACAGATTATAGGTATTGTGATGTCGGTCCAGTATATTAAATGCAATTTTTTAGCGTACATAGTGATTAGTAACTTTCCAAGAAGACTCATTGCGGGCAACAGTGAGATACTACCTGTAGCTAGACAGATTGTAATAGGCAGTGAATAAGTGTTGGAATAGATCTCATAATGGTGAGCATGGTTATCAGTATTTTTGCGTGCATGACGATTAGCCTTTTAAATCTTACTTTGAGTGGATAAAAGCGAATGGCAGTTAGTTTTGCCAACTAATGAAGGCCTCTGAAAAAAGTTATTGGATAAGATTAAAACTAAGTTTCTTCTTGTAGTTTTAACTTTGAAAGGTTAACGCAGAGTTGTATGTTGTTCACTTATTTCAGTTCGGTAAAATAGTTGCTGTATGTGTTATCATAAAAACAATTAAATGTGACTGTGGACCATTTCTGTCGTAGTTCCATGTTTGAAATCGCAAATTTTTTTCTTGGCAGACACCTTGATGAAGTGATACTCCAAACTTTAGCCGAAAAGTGGCTACCAATGAAGGCTGAATAAATTATAAGTTACCCTGATGGCGCTTAGTTACTTCGACCAGCTTTCATTACCCGCTGGTTGCCGGTTTGTTTGCTTGATTTGGGAGGCACCATTTTGGCTTTATTTGTGTTACTACGGAAGCAGACAGAAAGATTCCTCTATTTTTTCTTTCTTTAAAAGCTGGTAGTTTCGAAAGAAACTGTTTGGGGCTGCGTCGGTGGGGGTAACGAAATAATTTGGATATATCATCAAAGTTGAAATGGTAAATTTCTTTCTTTGTTTTGTTAAAACGCTGCAGTATTTCTTGAAAATATACATAGAACTGGAATTTGTCATCTAAAGAGAGTTCACCTCAGTTTCGAAAGAAACTGTTTGGGGCTGCGTCGGTGGGGGTAACGAAATAAAATGTATATATCAACAAAGTTGAAATGGTAAGTTTCTTTCTTTGTTTTGTTAAAACGCTGCAGTATTTCTCGAAAATATGCATAGAACTGGAATTTGTCATCTGAAGAGAGTTGACCTCGAAAGAGTAGCAAATGTAGACTTGAATACTCGAATAAGGTTTTAATTATGAAGATCTGGTTTGACTGTACTAAAAAGGAAACAAACGTAAACAAAACGAAGCGAAACGAAAATACTACAATGACAACATACTCACAAGATTTGTGGACTCGCAGGAAACGTAAAGAAAACATTCATGAGAAAAAACAAATAAACATTTAGGACCGAACTTTGACTTCTGGAGGTCCGAGCACATGGTCCATACCATAATATGAACAATACATGACGTAGATTACCAGTCCCGCGCAGACTGAACACGGAAAACGTTTTGTAACTTACAATAAGTTGCATCATCTTGAGTTGTTTCGACACCTTGGATAGAGGTCTGAGACTGGTTATGAATAGTTTCACGAAAGCGAGGCCACCCGGGCAACACATATGGCGTCTGACGCGAATACAAACTCTCACAATTCCTCGAGCTTTTTCACCGAAAATGACATTCCTGGAGCTTCCTTGGGAGGAAGAAATACCTCACAATTGAAGACTGAGTACTTAAGAATCTGGTTGAAGTGCAGAGGTGACACAGCGAAAGCTTTAAAGACAAAAGCAGAGCTTGCGAAAAGGTTAGTTTCGAGCACAAGATGCATACTTCGAGATGTTTTGATCGCTTGAGAAAATTGTCAATTGTGATTCCTTTCAATTAAATTGACCTAATTTCTTATACTTTGGGGTCCTTGAATACATCAAGAGCGGAAAGGATAAAAACATCATTGATCCTGATCCCAACAATCTTTATTCTAAACGAAAACAACTACGCTCGACAACCAACACAAGTTCACACTCCACCGCTAAACGACATGTTCCCGTCAAGTTCCCAGAATCTCATGATGTGGGGCTACTCACCTCAGAAGATGCCCCTGTTTACTACAGCGGAATGAAACAATCATATAACACGTTCTGGGGGTCTAGATAATTGTAGATTTTCATTAAAACACAGTTCTTCTTAACTCAGCTAGACCATTATGCAGGTATTACCGGGCCCAAAGTGTGCAGTATTCAAGTGAAAAGCATCCAAACGTAAAGTCATCGGCAGGAAGCCTTGATTCAGCTACTAAGAGAATGAAAACGCTGAGAAGATGCCCCTGTTTACTACAGCGGAATGAAACAATCATATAACACGTTCTAGGGGTCTAGATAATTGTAGATTTTCATTAAAACAGAGTTGTTAGGAAACGAAGTGTTGAAGGACACAGCAGAATTGTCGGCGCGAAATCTTTCAATAGAAAAAAGTCTACTTTTTAAACATTCATTCTTCTTTGAAATGTTTTCTATTTCTCTCTGGAGCTCTTCTATTCTCATTTCATACTGTTTCACTAGCGCGACGATACTCTGATCAGTCTGAATGCATGCCTCTTTCGACTCGACCAAATCGGTCTGAGTTTCGACATCTTATCTCTTTGCCTCATTTTCGACGTCGTTTTCATTAGATTCTACAGTTATAATCTGACTCTCTAGCTGTTCATTGATTTATCATTTACGCTGCTTTCTGTGCACACCATGAATAGAGCCCTGGATGATTGATGAGTAGTTGTTTGACTAATGAGTCTTTGAGGTGGAGGCGTCCTTTTGCGCGGCGAAGTACGCCACTGAAATACCGAAGGTACAACATTGTTTTGAAGGCATATTTTGCCCGCAACAGTTTTCTTCGAGTCTTCCTTTTTAAAATGGTGCGAGCAGACCATGGTCGAGTCCAAGACTTTGAAGTTTTTTCCTTCCTCACGACGGATAGCATGAAGTCATTGCTTTCTCGCGAGTTTTCTTTGGGAAACTTGAAGTGTCGCGATATCACCTAGTAGTACATAAAGGAACACAGCAGTGGCATGGCATTGCACATAACTTGAGCCTTAGCTATACTAGTAGTCGATCCTTTAAGAAATAAAGCTTTTTGGATCGATGAATTGCGCCAGAAACTTTTGGACAAGTGCACAAATCCATGCCCGGATGGCCTCGTCCCCATGCACTAGTTTTAGTCTTCACTCGGCCGCCGCCATTATGGCAAAGACAGCTTCTCTTTAGGTATATCTTTCCTTGTTAGGAATTTGATACAGGAAATGACCAAAGCGCAAAATGATTTGCAAAAGACATAAAAAAATTTCATTCTCTAGAATATGGTTATATCATTTGTTATATCTTAAAAATATTGGAGTAACCAAAACTGTCAGAATACTATGCATTCTAAAATTCATTTTCAGTGTATCCTTCGGTAGAAATTTTTTTCCAATAGCAGCCCCCTTCTGATAATTATTTGACAGATTTTACACTTTGTTGATCAGAAAACAAACTGTTAAGACTTACCGCTCTAAGTTGTCCAGAGCGGGTCTCACCCAGACGATCACAATACAAGATAATACATCGTTAGATCGTTTTTGAACCTTTCGCCACATTTACTAGTTAACTCAAAACATGCATTTGTTCTTAACTCAGCTAGACCATTATCTAGGTATTACCGGGCCCAAAGTGTGCAGTATTCAAGTGAAAAGCATCCAAACGTAAAGTCATCGGCAGGAAGCCTTGATTCAGCTACTAAGAGAAGGAAAACGCTGATTTAAAGGTAGTGTTGAGATTGAAAATATAGCGTTGATTTTTTCTTTGTTATTGCATTTTTTCAAGTTCGTTTGTTGCCATCAAAATATTTATCCTCAGTGAAATTCGTTTATGCAGAAAGAGTGGCACTCTTCAATTCTATCACTTTATTACGATGTTAAATTCATAACTGAAAAAAAAAAAGAAACATGTGGGAACATTGCAACTGTAGCGATGCTTCAGCGAAATTTGACGAAGGTTGCTAACACTCATTCATTCGTTCATTCATTTATTCGCACTATTTCAAGAGGTCACCGTAGAATATATAAGAAACAGTAAATTACATGAATAATCTAAAGTAAAATGTGCACAGTGACCAAAGGAGCGTAAGCTTTCGAGTTAGCCATTGTCACGTTTAATTAACTGGTGTATCTTAACATTTACACAAGACTTACTTTACTTTAATTCTATATTTACACTAACCAAGGTATTTATACACTATTAATATTGTAAACAAAGAGAAAAGAGAAATAACTAAACAAGTAAATAAGTAAATAAAAATTAAATTAAGTTAAAAGAAGGAAAAAGATAAAAAAAAATGAGAAATAAAAAGAAAGAATGAGGCGATTAATGCTAATTATGTAGGGTAAATAAAGGAAGGTATGATTTGTTATTTCCAACAGTTTAGGAGCAAGAGAAATAAGTTATTTATTTCATCGCTTTCACCATACTTACAATACTAAAAGGACTAAAATATACATATGAACAAGACACAGAAGAGAACGGAGGACAAGGGTGTGGGACACACAACAGAGCGAGGCTCCAAATTAAGTGTGCCCTTACGAGAAATACACAAATACTAACTATGTAAACAATAGACAGTGTAAAAAGTATATAAAAAGTATATAAAATAACAAAAGAAAAAACGAAAACGATAGGAATAAATCCCTCATGAGGCCAATAGAAAGTCCTTATAGCAGCAGTTACCAACTAATGGAGGATCACGTGACCCACTGCATTTGCAGTAGATCGACTTCCAGGTGTTGAAGTTAGTGACGTCATAGTTTGTACGAAAAGCAGCCGAATAGCGTTGGAGTACGTGAGATTTAAACTGATTGAGAGAACTAATAATACGAGTGGATACAGGTAAGGTATTCCAGAGTTTAGCGACACGATTAAAGTAACTAAATTGAAAAAGCTTTGTACGGCACTTAGGAATTAGTACGTCTTGATCAGAGCTATGATGAGTAAGACGGGTGCCTTTGGGCCTGACATAATCAGCTATGGGTGAGGTGTAGTGGCGAGCGCGACACTTGAAATAGAAAAGTCTTTCACTTCGTACCAGTATGTTAACGGTAGCAGGTTGAGGCGAGAAAGGCGCTCATGATAAGAAATATCCTCTTGCCAGTGCGTGTTTAAGATGAATTTTGTTGCCCTGCGTTGAAGACTTTCTATTTTTTTTATGCCACCGATCGAACTGGGAGCCCATATATCGCTAGCATAGCCAATATGTGATCTTACAAACGTGAGATATAGTAATTTCCTATGATCTGTAATGAATGACGAAAGACTGTTGCGTCGCAAGAATGCAAGCATCCTATTGGCCTTAGCTAATATAGTGTTGATGTGAGTGTCCCATGTGAGGTCCGAAGAGATAGACACTCCGAGGTCTTTTACTTGAGTGACGTGATTAAGTGAGATGTTGTTCAACTCGTAATCGTAGCGAAGTGGGAAGCGCTTACGTGTGACGGTTAGTACCTCACATTTTTAGCGGTGTTAAACTTTAGGTGCCAACTATCACTCCAGCCCTGCAGACTGTCCAGGTCTTTTACTTGAGTGAAGTGATTAAGTGAGATGTTGTTCAACTTGTAATCGTAGCGAAGTGGGTAGCGCTTACGTGTGACGGTTAGTACCTCACATTTAGAGGTGTTAAACTTTAGGTGCCAATTATCACTCCAGCCCTGCAGACTGTCCAGGTCTTTTTGGCGTGACTCAGTCCTGTAGACTATCAATGACACTGGAACACTTTGAGTCATCGGCGAAGAGTGCGATATGATTCTGTATCACCGGCGGGAGGTCGTTCACATAAACTAAGAACAGCAGAGGACCAAGGATACTACCTTGAGGGACTCCTGATGGAACTGGGGAACGACTAGAAGTGAAACGTGGACTAAGCACTGCTGACCACGTCCATCTAGATAACTATCAAACCCCTGCAGAAGTTTCCCGCCGACACCGTATTGGGAGAATTTCAGAAGCAACACTTGGTGGGAAACACTGTCGAAAGCCTTTGCGAGATCCAGATACACTATTTCCGACTGCAGGCCCTTATCAAGAGACTGACCAATCTCGTGATAGAACCTTAGAAGCTGGGTGACTGTAGATCGACCCTGAAGAAAACCGTGCTGTGCATTGTCAAACAAAGGACAAAGAAAATCATTAAAGTGCTTGAGTATACATCGTTCTAATATTTTGGACACAACGCACAGTAGAGAGATAGGTCTGTAGTTAGTAACGTCCTCCTTTTTCCCTTTTTTATAAACAGGAACGACAAGTGCGTTTTTCCATTCAATGGATAGTTTACCCTCGCAAGATATAAATAAAAAAGGGCGCAGAGATTATTTACTCTACTTGCTTGTTTTAATTTTGTCTTTATCTTTGCAGTCAAAGAAACAGTGACCATAAAAGAAGATCTAGAGTGGCTATCGCAAGAGATCACTGAAGGCTGGAAACCACTTGGACGTCGTCTTGGCATCAAAGAAGCAACGCTTACGGCGATTCACATGGAAAATGAGGAATACACTGAAAAAGCATACAGAATTTTATTGCACTGGAAACAGAAAGAAGGTTTAGCTGCAACATGTGGGGTCACGTATAATGCTTCGTGCCATAAATCTGTAAAACGAAAAGATAGCCGGAAGAACTTCCCAGCCAAATGGATGAGGTTACTGAGTAACCTTTTTCGGTCTTTTAGAGCTACGCTATTAATTAAGAAATTCTTAGCGTGCAGTGTGCACCCATCGAGTTATGGCTGCACGCGGGAGGCTGCTAAACACTTAATAAGCGTAAGACGTGGAAGGGCCTCTTGAGTGGTTAGCAAACCTCCCACGTGTCGACAAATGCATCCATAACTCGATGGTTGCACGCTGCACGCTAACCATTTCTTAGATAACAGTCAGAACCACGGGTAACCTCAGAACGCGCGTTTTGTAAAGCTATGTATTATGTCATTTAGTATGTAAGCTAAAACAGAGGATAATGTCAAAGGCGCACTCGGACTGGCTATTCGAACTCTGAAGTCACTTTGCTATTCACCTTTGCGCATCTCACGCCCGAAAATATTGCAAACGTTTCTCATTCATTCATCTTTATTTATTTGAGCAGGTTGAGTTAATGGCAGCAATTTGCTGATGTGGACCTACTATCTTCTCCACCAATCCCACCCCAGGGGAGGACATCCACCACACAGTAATCTCGTGCGTGGGAAATTAACGTCTCCTACCTCTAATCCTGCAAGAGGCGGGGCTTACGGTTTATTCGTCGGAGAACACTAGAATCTCTATCCGTTTCTTGATATTATGGAA
>NC_142520.1:27074314-27141814 GCF_964205215.1 Stylophora pistillata
TTCCACGCTAAATGCATCAACATGGAAAGCCTATTTTCCAGCATTACCTGGTGAACTATAATCTTCACTCAACATGTCTTCTCTGCTCCCTGCCGAAATATGGAAACTCCTTTTTTGATCAGAGCACTGAGGAGCCAATACATGAATTGTCCTATGCAAGTACGGACAACGAGCAGGAATATGCTAATGCTGACTCTTTGCCCGATCCATTACAAAGAACAAAGAAGGCTCGTGAAATTCTTCTCATTCCTTTCAAGTAAACAGTTTTCAAAATAAAGTGGAAGAAGTTGGATTACTAATCAAGGAAACAAAAGCTCAAGTTTTCTTCCTCACCGAGACCAAGATCGATAGCACATATCCGGATTCGCAGTTTGTACAATGTGGCTATAATATATTCAGAAACGATCGAAAAAAAGCAGGAGGCGGCGTAATGGCGTATATTTCAGACAAGCTACCTTCCAAACGGCTGGGATTGCCAAGCAAATTTACCACGATCGAGTCTCTGGTAATTCAGTCCAAATTTGGTCGACACGATGTAGTTATTGTGGGAATATACAAGACCACCCAAGCCAATTGGAAACAATTACCATGTCACCCTCGAAAAAGACGTCAACGACCTGATATTATGGGCTTCAGTTGAAAACTCATTTTTGGTGATAACAGGCGACCTAAACCTCGACAGGTTCCGACCGCTTTCGAGGGAAGGGAAGACACACACGGCCTAACTTGTGTCATAACCAGACCAACAAGGATTAATAACAACAGCCAAACTCTAATAGATGTTATCTTGACCAACAAGCCTGAGGTATTTATGGATTGTGGTGTCTGTGAGGTAGGAATACGTGACCATGCACTGGTGTATAGACTCTTGAAAGAACGAAACGGCTTTTACGAAAGCAAGGTCCTGACTTTAAGAAGCTACAAAGAACTGAACGAACAACAACTGCGTATGGACTTATACATAGCTCCGTGGCATGTAAGTATACCATCTTCGATTCAATCGACGACCAATATTCATATTGGCACACCCTCCTGGCCAGCATTACTAATGATCATGCCCCGCTGAAAAGAATGAGAGTGCGTGCAAAGGAAGTACCATATAACGCTCGAGTGGAAAAAGGCAATTAGAAAAAAGAGGAGGTACGCGAAGAGATATGCAAGAAATCCTACCGAAGGAAACCGGGAACTAATGAAAACAGGGAGGAACACCGCTACAAGACTTCGCCGGAGAGTAATCAAAGAGTAATGGAACAAAAAGCTGATGATCTGAAAACAAATCCCAAGAATTTCTATAATGTTTTCAAGCTTTTTCTTCACTCAAAGTCGAAAAAGTGTAAAAACACCTTGCTCATCCTTGACATCGATGGCGTCATTGAACGCGATCAATGCAAGATCGCGGACCACTTCGCCAAATATTTTTCCTCAGGGGATAATGACATTGGCGATACTCGCTTACTAGGAATGTCCGGGGATCAGTTGTACTATCACGAGAGTGTATATGCAATAACACAAAGCTGTAATCGTCGACCATATGACGATACGTCACAATTTAAATTCCACGCGCTTGAGCCCAAGGAAATTTCGGTTGCGTTGTCTAATTTGGACTCTAACAAGAGCACTGGCTACGACCTTATACCTACTAAGATCTTAAAGACAGCGAGTAGGGAGCTTTCTCATCCCCTGGCTGACTTATACAGCCGCTGCATTGAATCATGTGATTGGCCACTGCACTGGAAGAAAGGGGATCGGGTCCCAGTGTTTAAGAAAGACAGTAAACAGGACATTAAGAACTATAGACCTGTTAAAGTGCTAACAGTACTGATAGGAAAGGTCCTCGAACAGCTACTAAATAAACAACCGGCATCATTTATTGACCCAAAGCTAAGCCAGAACTCGACTGCATATCGAAAGGGCCAGAGCTGTGAAACTTATTGGACTGGTAGAAAGATGGAAACAGGCTGTTGATCTCAAACACTGCCTTGGAAAGTACAAAAAAAAAGTCAACAACATTTTGCTGTCAACGAGCGATAGAAAATTAATGGGAGGGTTATGAAATGAATAAACCCCTTTCTTGCTTGCTGGCATGTCAGCTGATAATGTTCTTGACTGAGAGATTGTCCTCGAAATTTTACACTAGCTTCGCTAGCCTCGCTTCTCGACCGAATACTAATATTTCGAACAAAATCTCAGCCGCGGACATTAGCAGCCAACATACCAGCTGCCTGAAAGGGTTGATTTACCAATTATCTGATAAGTTTGAGTATTCCCTCAAACCTTTTGCTAAATAATGCGAAGATATCACCGTGAGAAGTCACAGTTTGATCACTTCTGGGAGTCACGTGGTTAGTATTTAGTCCAATGGTTCAAATTCTTGCAGCTCAGCAGTGACATTACAATCCTTGCATAAAAATTTGGTACACACCCTTTTAACCTAGTTTTTTTCCTAGCACAATGAGCAAGTTGTATTCAATTTTCAAGATAAAGACAACCACCATCAAGTACGGGGGGGAGGCAGTCTAAAGGTTACATTATGGGCCGTTGTGAGGAAGGTTTTGCCCATTTGGTTTGACCATCTGCAGCAAAGTTAATCTCATAAAGAAGTTTAAATGTTTTGCCCACCGGCGGCAGCCGATCACCCTTCTGCTGTAAACATTAAACAATGAAACCTCTGGGACGCAGAAAAATATATGGAGTTGTTAGTTACTACCTGTGGCCACCGTAAACAATTTTTTAATGCCAAATATTATCCTCAAAAAGACTGGCTTATCGTAATACTATTTTTTGGACGCAACTTACCTTAATCCTTTGTAACTTGTAGTGCCTTCAAAGGCAGTGAAGAGTCAATTAATTTTCCGATATCTGCCCTCAGCTGGTCAAAACCACTTCTGATATTTTCTAGGAGAGACAAATGTCATCAGAAGACATGGTTGGGTTTACAATCCAATAAAGGATCTCCGTGTAAATTAAATAAGGCAAAACCCTGTATTAAAAGGCTGGAAACTCAGTCTGTGGAATCACTGGTACGATTTGTCCTCAGCTCTTTGCTTTGTATCAGTAGCTGTTTTTTAGCTTAGTCTAGTCACACCATTACTGTAAGGTTTTGGAGCTTTTCATCAATAAATACCTGCATATATTCAAACCAGAGTTCAAACACATGTAACAAAAACAGTTTGTTTTCCTATTTCATTGACATTTCGAAAAGCATATTTAGAACAACACATTCAGCCATGGCCACTACCTTACGTAATATAGTGTTTTTGTTTTATTACTTTTGGATGGTTGTCTTTTTTTATTTCTTAAACCACTGAAATATCCTTTTCCTCTACTACTGACCTCGAATCTTTGTTTCTCCTTGTTGTAGCATCAAGGTGTCCAACTTGTCACTAAGTTTTTTAACCTGAATTCTTGTCTGTTCGTTTTCATCTGTGACTTTGTTGGCACATCATGATACATACAACATGATATAATAATGACCTTTTTCCTTATGCTAACTTATTCCATAATAAAAGGTTCTTCTAGAGGTAATGTCCAACCTCTGCAGGGGTTCGATGTTCTGATTTCAAATCTCTGGCTAGAAAAACCACGGCGTGTGTAAACTAGAGGAGTTTATTAATTAATGTACAATAACTTGAGTCTCTCCAATCACTTCTTTCACTTTCACTTCCATAAGAGGGTCCATACACTTATTCTTAAGCTTACCGATAGCAGATCTATAACCAAATCCTCCCAGAACTACTTTGGCAGCACTGATATCCTGCCAGTAGAAGTTGAATGTTGCATCGTCCACAGATGCTTGGTTGGCATGGTTGTACACAACATCATTGAAGTACTTTAGCCTGACTATGTTGGCATCCTTGCTAAAATCTAAGTCAAGTGGTAGACTGTCCCTATCCAGTCCTGGAAGGAGTCAACGCACAGATATTCCTCAATAGCGCATACAGTAACACAAAATCAAAGTTTGCTGATGAAACAGATGATGGGACAGTTGGATACAACTTTCCCCATTCTGTAAAACTCATGACTTTCCTCTCCTATAGAGACTATAATGCTGCATGCTCTGCATGATGCCTCAAAACTGATTGAAGTTCTACTGGAGGGTGTATGGTATCAAAAGTGTCTCTTAAGACGGGGGATCCAACATCGACCAGAAGGCGATAAAGTCGAGCAAAGTTGGTTGTCTCCTGGGTAGAAGGCAATAATGGTGCAGCTGATGATGTCATTGGCTGTAAAGGAAAATGAATTCACCCACACAGCCTGAGATGTAAAGGTCAACGTGTTCTTAACAAACTTACCCTAACCATAAAAATGGTACTCTTCATATTTCAAGTAATAGAATTTTCAATCTTCTGTGATTGAGGAACGGCATGATTCAAAACAGCCGGTAGTTTACATGAATTTGTACCCTCTAATATACAGATATACCACTTTACTTTCACCTTACTACACAATTCAAGCAATCTTTTTAAATTCCATGTTTTACATTTTCTTAATAACAATCTATTTCAATAAGTAGCAGACCAGTCATCCCAACATGGTCAATTGCTACTTGTCTCCACACGTGGCCAAGAAGAGAGGATCCTTGGCAGAGGAACATTTCCCCCGCCCCCCTCTACCCCCTCCAATTCCCCTTACTCTAAGTTATTTATTTAGCTTTCTTTTCATCCAGGTATTTGACTCAACGTGGACATCAAAAGGGAATAACACTATCAATTTAAAAAAAACTTACTTAAAATGAAGTTTACCAACAAGATAAGTTAGCTATCAACATGGAGATAAGATCTAGTACAGAATCCGTGGATCAGTAACCAATCTCCCGAAGAAAACAAAGGTAAATCAATACTTCAGAGAGTATAAAAGGAGAACTTTAGTGGAATATATCGACACTTTTTGAACCCTTTCACTACCAAGATCTCTTTTAATATTTTCCTTACTGTCTGTCATACAATTCTTTTTCAAAGTTGGCTCAGCGAATTTGGCATTCAATCAACTAGTTATCTCCTAAATAACATTTTTCTTGATTCTCATCACTTTTTTGCTTAATAGTCCATTTTACAGTTGTGGGCTTGGTGGCCAACCCTTTGAACAGGAGTGAGGCTAAGTGTGACCTTGTTATGATAAAGATGTTGCTGCTTTTCAAATACAAATTTCTTTGTTATCATGCTAACTAGATACAGGTCTCTATCACAACAAGGTCACCCTTAGCCTCACTTCTGCTCAAAGGCCTGGCCACCAAGCCCACAACTGGACTATACTGCGTTGAGATTGAGGAGAGAAACTGGGTCGTGGTCACTCGTGAGACTTGACGGGTTAAATCAATTGAAAAGGGGTTATACTCGTAACAAGAAAGGAAAACATTTTAAAGTATCAATATCTGCAAGGAATCACTCAACCAATTTCTCGTGATACAGTCAACAAAAAGTGTGACAAGCACAATTAATTGTAGAGTTGTAAAAAATGTACAATTTTGTACGTAATTCACTAGCCTGGTAACAAATAGTCCACATGACTCTGGTTGACCAGCTTTTAGACAGATAAGTATTTGTCACCTCTCCCTTACAACATCACCTTTAATGAAGGAAAAAGTGACAGTGATTGGCAAAGTCAAAGTCTGATTGGATAAATTGATTAAAACAATTTTTTTCTCATCAGTCAATAAAAAGGCGAATAAACAAAGTTCGTTAAAAGAACAAATTGTAAATTATTCAATACGTTACAGATCCTCAATTGCACATTTATTCTCAATTTTTAATCACTTGAACAAATTTTCACACCAAATGTTGTAAAGCTATTTCTTCTGTGAAACAAGTCTCTTTGTCATCTGAGTGACTGATACCACCATGTGGGTAGTCACTTGTTAGAACTACAAACCATGACAATTTGTAAAGTACCTGAACTTCAGAAGTGGCCCTGTTTTGAATAAATCTGTTGTCCCGAAATATTTCTTGGCCATTTTAGTCTTGCTTCCTATTGATAGATTCCATGGAACTTCAGATCTTTTAACTCACGGACAAGCTCGCATATTCCATTTTGAAATATGATTTGCACAGATTTGCACACATGTGAAAATATTTAGCGATTTTTATCTTTCATCTTGATTTTTGAGTTAAAACGTAATAGCACCTATTTCTTTTTTCAACGGAAATAAGTTCTTTAATTAGTCTTCTTTCACTGGAGCTTTTTTTTTGGAAAAGATGGTTTTTAAAAACTTACAGCGCATTGTGTTTGCTTTCTTGGTTTCTCCAAAATTTTGACTTTTCACAGGCACGTGCTATACGTAAGTGACAATGGGTTTAATCTATAACGAATGAATTTTTGGCTAAAAATATTTAATACCTGTAAAGAAATTTTATTGCAGAATTTTCACTTACTGGGAGCTCCGCTTTTAGGCTTGACTAAATCTATATATTACTTTCAAAATATTCATTTTTTGGAAAGACACTGAAAAAAGAAATTCAATGTTATACTGCGCTCAGTACATGTACTTTGTTTTCATCACATCCTTCCTTTTTTTTTAGGCTTTTGGTCTCTCATACTGTTATTGGTTTTTCTTCAATCAACAGTTAAGAAATCACGAAAATAGAATTTATCATTATTGAGCCTCTGTTCTCGCAAATCGACCAGTCAGGCTGGCACATGTGGCGAGGATCCTTAACATAAATTACTTTCATGGTAGTGCTTAGACTCAGTAGTGTCCTCTGCTACATGGAATTATCGTCCATCATAATTATTGATTTTATTCACTGGGTGGAGAGAGAGGCACTATAAGAGATCACTGTCTTGCTCAATGGTGAAATGACCCAGCCAGGAATTTAACTCAGACCGCATAATTTAGAGTGCAATGTAGTAAACATATAAGGCTTTTGTACGGCCCTCAATCCTGATGTCATTTAATCCTTGTTGTTGATGTCATTATCATAGATTATCCCTATGAATACTTATAGACTATGATAAGTTGTTGTTGTGATAATGGACAGCAAAAGAAACCCAGTAATAGAGTGCTGCACTAGTATCGCAGAGGTCAGTTGTCCGGATCCCATACAGGCCTGTGTTTTTTTTTTCAGGTCTGATTTTCGCTATTGTATAAATAGCGCTATCTACTGCGAAGGATCGTGCATCATACGTAATATCGACGATTATCATGTTATCAATTGTCCCGATATATCGTAAGGTTATTTTTCTAACTGTCGATATTTCGTCAAACCCTTTGAAAACATTTGCAATCAGAGATATATCGTCTTCGTGTGTACTAAGATAGGGGATAGCATTGAAGGTGCGCTTTCATGGCTGCTCAACCTTCGAATTTTCTTTGCTATTCACCTCCGAAAATGTTACGCCCGAAAATTTTGTAATCGTTGCCGCATAAGTGTACACCAAAACAACTTTTGCCAAATTGTAACTAGTCGTGGATATTTCACTCGCCGCTTCACGGCTTAGTAAATAACCAGGCCTAAGTGGGGCAAAAATAATACAACGAGTAGTTTCTAGACGAGTGACAAGAACAAAACACATCAATAATTTAATTTGTATTTAAAAAGTTAGTTTTTAAAACTTACGGAATTGTTTTGACCTCAGAAAGGAGCACAAAAGGAGAAATAATAATTAACCATCATAATGAGGTCTAACTTGGAGACTATGATTCTCGTATCCAAGGAAATGTTATTCGCAGGAGTCAAAGTGACGAATTTTAAATTATGACCGTAATAAGAATCCACAGTAGCTTTCACTTTTCCTATATTCCACGCTATTTGATCGGTTTTTCTTTAGCTTTTACATCTTTACCCTTTTTTGTGCGCATTCGGTTGAAAGTATTTCAAAAAAATAGTTCGAGACTACAAATGACTAATTACTAATTCCGGGCAACAAACGCAGAAGTAACTTTGTAAACAACTCCAGGAGAGAGCTTCCAAACGGTGGACATCTCTTATATCTCGCAGCTGTATGATTACTTATCAACAAGGATGACACAGAAAAATCGCTGTTTTAGTCATCAAGAGCTAAATTGCCGGAGACAGAAAACTAATGGATGGTTAAAAACATCGAGTCTTACGTCATTGCCAAGTCTTTTAACAACGTAAGCTACTGTTAGAAGGCAGATTAAGGACTTGCCTCTGACCGTGGCCAGTCCCTGAATATGAACTGCTGTCGCTTCCCGGAGCTTTCTTTCCTTCAGTTTCTATTCCTCATGTTTGGAAGCTGGATATTTGCAAACCCTGGTGAGTGAGCTTTCCTATCTCTGTAACCTAAGCGTAGGTCAACCAAATGCTGCTCATTAATCTTTACGAACTGTTCATGACCTCGACTGAGAGCCGTCCAGTAGTAGTTTCAGCCCTGTTACTTGCCTTTATATTTGAAGCAAACGACCTGTTAGGTCATGATCGCATGCTGAAATTATTCTGATGCGGAAAAGATGCCTTTTTAAAATTTTGTTTCCGAGAAAAAAAATAAGTATTTCAGACCGCAGTTCACTTTAATCCGGAAAATTTAACTAGATAATTTTTTAATCCAGCTTGGCTTCGTTTAGACTGTTCTCACCGTATCTTTGGGGTATCACAACCCAGTTTTAAAACCGTTATTTTGTATTTCATTAGATTACTAGAGAGATTGCAGGCATGTTTCAAAATAAATTGTATTCCTCTGCACTTTCTGAGCTGTTGAATTGCGAAAACCGCTTTTAGACTCGTGGAAAAAAAAAACTGGATTATCGAAGGAAATGAGAAGTTACGGCCTCTGGACATTTCGAAAACTTTAGACGTTCTTTGAATTGTTAGGATTTTACATAAGACGAGCTCGTTGAACCTTAATATTAGAACAAGTTTTCAAGTTTTTACCAGTCTTGGACGAATGGTGACAAATTCAGTGAAAAGGAATATATTTAGATTTTTTTTACCAAAAAAAGTACGTCTCGGCAAGTGTCACTTTGATTTTGTAATGAGCCTGTTTCAACAGACTCGTGCTTTAAATCCTTGGTAAGACTGACAAATAGCGAAAATTCAACGAGTCATTAGTAATTCATCAGAAGGATCTGCATTTCAAACGTCCATTGCAAGAGTTAGAAATATCAAACATTTCGCACGGGAGGTAAACAAATTAAACCTTCGACTACGGCTCTATATCAAAGACTACTTTGCAAGAATTCGAGCTCAACAAGATGACAGTTGCTTTTAAGAGGAGGAATTTAGAAAATTCGTAGCAAAACTGTCCTCTTGAAAATTGGTCAAATAAAAATTACATGGACGTTTTTGACTAAGCTGTTATTCCGTTCAGTTTGTCTTCGATGAAAGGAGTTGGTTTTTGCGGTCAAGTACTTATATCAAATAACTGATAGGTAATGTGAAAACTGCTGAAATGAAGAAAGACTAATGTTTTTATTGATCATTATCATCAAAGACTGCAGATTGCCCCGTTGAGCTATCAAACTTGCAAAAAGTATTGGTTGTAAATGATTCACCATAAAGGAGAGCAAAAAGTTACGTAACTTCCATAGAAAACAAGAAAAAAAATCATGACTTCTATATCGTCCATACTAGGTTACACTGAAGAAATTGTGAAGAAATTGTGAAGAAAAGGTGATTTGATTTACGTTTGATAAAACTGTCGACAAGTAAATAAATTCGTTAAAACCGAACCAACTTTGCTAAAAATTGGGAAGCATCGCCTCTCGTTCTTGGCTCTAAAAACGGGAACTCATGTCTTGAGTGTTTCACCATAGTTGTTTAAATTATTCATGCCAAAATATAATAACCACTATAAATACTTGTCTCAGAGGGTGTAAAATTTTCTCAACAACCAAAACATTTCGTATCGGTAGAAATTTACAAAAGAATGCTGAAAAGAATGCGAATCTATTATTTATACTCTTTAATTGGTAAAATTACAGGAAACACCTGATAGAAATGCTTTCATTTAAGCCATATTTATTCCCATTTTAGCTAGTGAGTATCCTCCCCTGGAGAAACTTACAGGACTTATTATCACTCAGCGTGCTCCTCTTGTACTGCACAGCGGTAACTTCACACACTGAGAATGCATCACAAAAGGCGGCCAAAGGGGTAAAACAAACATGGAAAATGCCCCAGCTGATGCTTTTACTAAAGAAAATTAAACAAGAGAAAAAATAAACATCACCAACAGCAGGCGATCGGTTGCTTTAGTTTAGAGCTTTCTTTAGTTTATCTTTAATTATGTGACTGCGAGTAACAGAAAGTTCTGTTTTAGAAGTTCAAATAACTCCGATGAACGTGAAATCCTTTTAAAATACCGTCTATTCGTGTCTTGCATCCGGGGTATATATTTCGGTTACGTTTAGAGGAGCAAGGTTTTCGTGCTAACAAGGTTTAATATCGCGCGTGAGTGACACTACAGGTTATTCTTCCCAAATAAATTAAGTTTTAAAATTTCTCTCATCTTTTAATGATTACTCAAAACGTGGATGAAGGAAAAGTCGTCCGACTAGCGCATTACTTCACATCGCTTTGTGTAACATTTTTAAATATCAGTCATATAAACAGATTTGACCTCGGAAGACTTGACACGAATTAGCGAAAAGAATGCGGCAGTAGGGAACTTTCAATTTTTATTCCTTTTTCCTTAAACACAGATTATTCAGCTTAATATAATATTTTTTAAGCTGTTTATTATCTTTTCAACGTTGGCTTCTGAAAGGCCCCGAAATCGCCCGGGATGTTGTCGAGACTTCAGCTCTGATAAAAACCAGAAGGAGAACTTTCTACATACACAAGTAGATTCCCCATTGGCAGTTTCACTGTTAAGGACACTAGACAGAAGGCTCAGTTTTATTAAATTTATTATTGATTAGTTTACTAGTTTCTGAATGATCCTAGATACCAACATAGTTACAATGTTTATCTGTTTTTCTAGATTTCTATTGGTTTTGTAATGGGACCTTTTCAGTGAGTTTAGCTTCCCTTCAATCAGTTCTTCGCAAGTTTTGAATGGTCTTGGCGAACTTTCGCCCTTTCGTTTTCTCAAAACTTTGGCACAAGCGGGACCGATATGTGGGTACCTTTGTAACTTTGATTTTGTAATCTAGTTTTTTCAGTGTTGGGCGACAATATACGAACAGATATTCCGTTGTATTACCGTATTCTCAATTAATTTAAGATTTAAAGGCCAAAATTGTTCTAAATGCGATTGAACGCCCACCATTTAGATAAGAAAAATGGGCTGTTAACCAGCCACCAAAATTCTTGCAATTTGTATCGTAACTTTTGCACTGGTTTATTTGCATTGTTTATCATGATTGTCATTTCAATCTCGTTATTTGCGTTAAGTTTTTTACACGCGATTTTCCGATTATGTATTTCGCGACATTTCATTAGATTGATAGAACTTCGTTGCATTGTTATTTCGGCTTACGATCGATAGATTGATTGAATGCGACATTTCACCGTTGACTGTGGTTCGTGGTCCGTGGTCGATTGCTTTTCAAGAATAAATATTCGTGCAAATAGTCAGCTTGGTTTGTTATCTCGATCCGTAGAATGGTCCCCAAACACCTTGTTAACCGTGTCTTGGAGCGACGTCCCTTAGAACTTGAGAATCTAGATTTTTTGGTCGCCGCTAAGGCTACATTAACCATTTGTTTGAATTTATATTTGCTAGCTTGACTTTCAAAATTTTCACACCTTTGAATGAAAATATAGCTGCCCTATAAAGTGTAGACAGTGTTCTTTTCAGCCATTTAAAGCTCCGCGTGTTTTATGTTAAATCATAGAGTAAGGTATATATCTCTGAGACCCGTAGACCAACACATCTGGAGGACTCAGTACTGCTGCGTGTAATATAGCGTATTTGAACTCCGTTCTATTTATTCATTTAGCTTCGCAGACCGGCAGGGACACCGCAACAGCTTGCGCCAATTACTGCGGGCCCAGTAAACCCACCCATCGCACCCCAGGGGAGGACATCCATCACACAGTAATCTCGTGCGTGGGAAATTAACGTCTCCCACCCCTAACCCTACAGGAGACGGGACCTCCATTTATTCGTCCCTATCCGAGAAGACTAGAATATCTAACCATTTCTTGATGTTATAGAAAGGTAGCAAATTCTTCTCAATTATTTTAAGACCCTGAGTGTTGGTCCGGCCGGGGCTCGAACCCTCGACCTCCAGCACAACAGTCCAGTGCTCTATACATTGAGCTAACCGGGAGGCGTTAGCTCAATAGATTTTTTGCGTGATTTTTTGCGTTCATGTATCTCTTTTCATTTTGTTTTTTTTTTGTGAACAAAGTCGCCAATGGACAAGGTAAAACTGTCATCCGAGAGCCAGACCAAGAACTGACTCACGCAAATTTTAAGGTACACAAGTTCTCCTATCTCAACATCACCAGCATTGGTTCAGATTATGTTATGGAAGGCAACGAGTGTGGATTTGCTTGTGTTAACATGCCTTCGTGCTTCTCCTTTAACCTGGCTTTAATTCAAGACATCATTGGTAGATTGCTGTGTGAATTTCTTCCATCGGATATCTACAGCAACTCGGACAAGTTCATCGCCAGTCAGAGCCACCATCACTTTAGCGTCACAGTAAGTTGGAAATCGGAATGTTTCAGAAATAAATTAAAGCCATTTTAAAAGATTGGACTCAAAATAAGACAACTTTTTTTTAATCCTCCAGTCAAAACATTAAGGCCTTTATAATCTTCTCCTGTCCCATTAAGATTCTGTAGAGTAGATGACTTGAACAACCAGATATGGAGCAATGCAACCGTAGATACATCTCTGACCAGAAGCTCCAAACACCTTTAGGTCATTCTTGGGTCTAATATAAAACGTAGTGATGTACAATTTTTGCTATCGAGATTTTTTCCAATTTCTGAGGAGGCTCTCGGCCTGGAAACAAGCAAATAAAAAATCCGGAAAATAGAAAAAAAAAACATTCTTAATTCCTTTAAAATGTTAGAAATGCTCTGTTGCAAGGTTGATATTGTCTTTCTCCTGCCAAATTCTCACACAACTGCTGTTTTACATTATGTTAGGTGCTACAAAGCTATAGAAGACAAGCAAGTGATTGTAAAATTCACGTGTTTTAATTCATCGGAACTTAAATATTTTTTCTTGGGCAAAAACTTCGATGACCCTTTTAATCCTCTTCAACCACAAGTTAAGAATGGAAGGCATGCACGAAATTGTAAATTAGTCGTTTGTCCCTTTAGTCTCCATGTATCAGTTGGCCGTGTCAGAACAACGGGACATGCGCCGCACATCACGAGAAGAACAATTATGTGTGCCTTTGCACAAAAGGATACACCGGGAAACATTGCGAAACGGGTAAGAAATCTTACACTTTATAAGCCAAGACCTTTTCCAACTTTCAACACACTACATACCGGCATAGTTCTTATCTACAGTAATGACAGTTGTAAGGCGAATTTGATGATTCTTTCAGCAACCAGCTGATGATGGAGGTATAACGCACTGAAATTTTAGTTCTCTCGCTCTTTTAACATTAGAACATCTGATCCACATACAGCACAACTGTTCACACCATATACCCTTCAGTCCTAGCTGAAAGATTTTGCCAGCTCCTTAACATTTATCTGAATATTATATTAAAAAATAAAAAGACATCGAGGAATGCGTACTTGTCATGGAAGTGGCGAAACATGTAGACTGAGTAAGTTTGATTAATGGTCTAAATAATGAACACATGCAGATCAGGTCTTTGCAGATCACAACTAGCGATATTTTCGTCCGATTTTTTCCCTGATGACTTTCTTCACGAAAAGACCGCTTTCCAAATTTTCAGATGGTTCTAAAATCTTCGTAAAATCTCCTCCTTTCAAAAATTTAAATAAGCTTGAATGAAAATGGTCCTTTAGTTTTATGAAGAAGCACGACTCCAGACTCTTGGAGATATTTGTTTGACTGAGGCCAAAGGATAATCCTCCAAATGTTGGAATGTCTTTTACAGCTTTTAAACTAAGAGTTATAATTCTTGACTAAAACAGGAAAAAGGTGAAAAGTAAGGCTTAAAATTTAAAACTAGGGAGTGCATTAATGTATTAGCGAGAACCGAATCTACCTTCATGGATTGATAATAGTTGTTTAAAGTTTGTATCCCCAAGTCGGAGGGAGGTATTAAACACAATTGTCACTGGTTCAGTTTTATTTCATAAACAGCTCTAATCGCCTCCAGTATCCTGAGCGGTCTTGACCGTGACAAGTACCTAGGAGTGCTGGTATCATATTTGAGTCCAGTTCTCATGGATTCGAGCCGCAGTGTATTTGTGAGATGCTGGCATGCCAAGACAGACGGATGGGCTGCAGCAACATTTCATAACAACTGTGATGGAAAGGGACCCACAGTGACACTCATCCTGGTCAACTCTTACATATTTGGAGGATATACCAATGTGCCATGGAACGGTAAGGCTTGAAAGTAAACTTTCATAATTGCTTACACGGACCACCAGTGGGTTGCTTCCCTGAAGGCTGTTAGGAGTGGCTAAAGAAACATTTTAACCTGCAAGGTGAAACAGCCAAATACGTTTTCAAACACCCTTCATTTTTAGATTTACTGTTATTACTATTTCATTTTCCATCTATAGCTATGCACGTCTATTATTTCCGATCAGTTTCCATTAGCGAGCGATGGTATACTATTCCAATGCTATCATTTCTATCATCAGGTATTAAAGTCGGAATAATGGGCTCGCAAAAATTTTCAGTTACCTCACATCACGTTTAATGCTTTAGTCGACTTAGCTTCAGCATGTATTCTTTAGCTACAGGCAACCGATGCCGTCACGTTACAGCTGATAAAGCCTTTATCTTCTCACTCAACAACAGTAGAGACGCCCACGTGAAACTCTATCAATATGGTGATTCCACCCCCGCCATGTATGACTGTTTTAGATATGGACCCTCGTTTGGTGGAGGGGATATCTATGTAACGAGTGACGCTGTCAACAAAAGTGACTCGCACACCCACTGTGGACACACGTACACCGCTCCCCCCGGATATTCACGCCATACCAATTGCCCATTTTTTGCTGGCAGTTTTCAGTTTTCTCCTACCGACATCGAAGTATTCTATGAACAGTTGATTTAAAGACATTGACATCTTTTTTATCTTCAGAAAGCTAACCATATCGATAGTTTCCCTGTGCATGAATTGAAAAATTTTTAAGAAGGCTGACCAGTGCGTCCTTAGCATAAGAGTACGTATCTTGTTTGTTGTCAAATCATACATGGAAAATATGCATTTCCATCATAAATGACGTTACAACTCAGTCAATTGGATATAATGAGGATTTTTCAAGCCAAGATATTTCTCTCCTTCAGGTTTTAGCGTTCATGTTTTAGTAAGGAAAATTAAAAGAAGAAAGGAACCAGGCATCAGTTGATAGCAGAAATCTCAAGCCAGACCTCTATAAAAAAGAATAAAAAAATACTTAATTTATCGTGCTGTTCCTACTTATCGTCTAATTAAAAAAAGGTCAATCCCATTTTATTCGCAAATGGAAATCAACCTCTAATCAAGTAGCCTGCCCTACGCGTTTAGTGGGTAAAGGAGATCTCGCTGGTACCAGCGATTCACCTATAGATACCTACCACGCAATCTGGATACATTTAGAGAAATTTAGCATAGCGTTTACGTGGAACGGCAAAAGTCAGCTTGCCCTTTAACGTTTTCACTAAAATAGAGTGAACCCCGCTACTACAGCCGCGGGTGAGCTCGTGTCCTGGTGGATTTGAAGGCGCCCTTGTATGACTTACAAAGAATAGTCTCGGTGCCCTTTTTTCCGGCATCTGACTCGTACTCTGTAAGAGAAAAAGTGAAGAAAATCTTACGTACACGGCAAACGCGAAACAGTAAAGAGTTAAATAGCTAACGTTTCGAGCGTTAGCCCTTCGCCAGATGCATTTCGCTCGGGGCTTAGTTCTAAGCGACGAAGGGCTAACGCTCAAAACGTCAGTTTTTTAACTCTTTACGGTGGCCAATTTACAATTTCAACTTAGTTGATATTACCAAATTACCTTGTTACTCCCACCGACGCAGCACCATGGTTTCTTTAGAAAGTGCGCTTGAACGATTTTTACTTACGATGCATTTCAAAGATTGGAAGCTAGCGACTGTGAAAATACCTCGTTCGTCCAATCAGAGACACGAACGCTTAGTACATCATGGTGTAAAGCTTAGTATTAAATGATTCATTTCCATGGTGAGCATGGGCGCAGCCAGCTGTAAGATAATTAAAAACGTTTCAGCGAAGCGAAGGTGGGGTGGTTAGTTACTGAGCCATGGAGAGTGAAATATCCACCATGAGTTACTGACACTAGGTTAAAAGTTGTTTTAGTGTTTACTTACCTACACCGGCAGCTATTAGAATATTTTGGGGCGTAACATATCGCAGGTGAATAGCAAAGGAAATTCGGAGTCTGATCCGAAGAACAGCCAATCAAAGCGAGCCTTCAACGCTATCGATATTAGGGTTAGCATCACCATGCTCTTGTCTGGCACTGTATATGTTATTTGGTTGAAATGATTTTTTTCACTTTTTTCGTGAATCATATTGGAGGCCTAAGCAAGGCGAATATGTTGCAATGAGTAGTTTCTAGACAAATGGCAAAAACAAAACACATCAACAATTCAATTTATGTTCTGAAACAGAAAAAAAAGGTGAAATGTAAAGCTTCAAATTTAAAACTAAGGGGTACATGATCGTGGACTGGCGCAAACTGAATCTATCGTCATGGATTAATAATAGTTGTTTATAGTTTTTATCCCCAAGTTGGAGGGAGGTATTAAACACAATTGTCACTGATTTTTATTTCATAAACAGCTCTGATCGCTTCCAGTATCCTGAGTGGTCTTGAACGTGATAAGTATCTGGGAGTGCTGGTATCATATTTGAGTCCAGTTCTCACGGATTCGAGGCGTATTTTATTTGTGAGATGCTGGCATGCCAAGACAGACGGATGAGCTGCAGCCACATTTCACAACAACTGCAACGGAAAAGGACCCACCGTGACGATCATCCAAGTCAATTCTCATATTTTTGGTGGAAATACCAATTTATTTTGGAACGGTAAGTACTCAAACTAATAAACTGCACTAGACGTCTATGTGTGACCACCCGTCGAGGAGGAATGGCCAAGGACGTTTCCAAGATCTCTATTGGATTCTCGTACTATCTGCAACTAATTAATTTTTTTTTAATTCTGTTGTCCCTCCAGTAGTCAAAGCCAACCTTTGGGCACCTTTCTCAGTGACAGAGAAAAGGAACATCAGGTTTAGCCAGTTATATTGAAATTCGGTCACTACAATGGCGTACAATTCAACTTGTGACATTTCGGATTCACCATTATTTAGTCGGAAAAATGCACCTTTTAAAACTTTCATAACCTCTTTAGAATACTTAATTCTCATATTAGGTTAATGCTAATGTCGTCGACCTAAATTCAAAATGTATGCTTTAGCTGCAGGCGACAGATGCCCTTGCGTTCCAGCCGGTAAGGCCTTTATTTTCTCACTCAACAACATCAATGTATACGCTCCTGTAAAACTCTCACCACGCACAAATTTGCACTGCGCTATGAGAAACTGTTTCGGATTAGGACCCTCGTTTGGTTATGATATCCGTATAGTGAGTGACGCTGTCAACAACACTGACTCCCTCGCCCACTGTGGATGCAGGTACACCCCTTCCCCAGGATATTCACATCAGAACTGTCCATTTTTTGCCGGCACCATTACGTTTTCTCCTACTAACATCGAAGTATTCTATGAAATGTTACCTTAGAGAAATTTTCATTGCTAATTGCATCACAAGATTCATCAGTAGACAACTTAGGACACTGATGTAATCTTTTTCCAGTACACGCATAAATACCTTTTTAACTAGAACTGCAATGTGTATTAAGATTAATTTGTAAGTCGTCAGATTATGAATGTGAATCTGCATTTCCAGTTAATACGGCATGACTACATCGCATGATGTACTTGAATTTATTTTAACCCGTGTCTACTCGCTTTAATTTTCTGTCTTTGTCAGAGAAAGGTAATCACCACAATAAAAGACCTAGTGAGAAACTTGATTTTATAACATAATTGACTGTTCAATCAATATAGGCTTTGTGTTTTCATTACCATAAATGCTGATGGAGTAGGGAACAAGCCCTCCAGTGAGTCTCCTTTTGGAAATATCTGCTTCTGACCCTATTTATCATACGAAAGAAAACCTCTTTATACTCGGTAACTTCCGTTTCCCTTTACTCTCCCACAGTAAGCTCGTATTAGTGCGGTTCCGGGGGAAAAGGACAAAGCCCAAGTCTTGCGCCTAAGTTATTTTTCCATGTCCAAACGTAACCATATTGTAATTCAATTACTATACAACCCAGTATATTCCTAAGATGATCGAGAGGGAAAACTATGATTAAAAAAAATCTCTCTAGGTTTTTTTTTCTTTTTCGTCTCCCTTTTTAAAGTGCTCACGATATCTGTTTTCAAATGCAATTTTACGCGAGATTCATGAGTCAGATAGTGAATTTTCCTTGAATCGCATGAAAATAAGAAAAAAGAAAACAGCAATAATATTGTTTGTTTTTTATCCTGAGCGCACGCACCAGAAAGCCATTTCAAAGTCATATGTCAGAACTGTCATTGCGTTAGCGAAAAGAAAGCAAGGTCAAGCGTACACGTTTGAACCTTGGACAACTTTATTTGTAGCTTGTGCCTGTTTTTACGTTTGTTTACAAACTTTTTAAATAAGCTTCTTGTGGGCTTTTTTAATAAACTCAAGTGCTTTCATGGAATGGCCAAGTTGAAAGGGACAATATAATTTTCAATAGCATTGTAACACCAGCAGTTAATTGCCAAATCTGCATGCTATCATGCAACCCCTTTCAAACACAACTGCAAGCTCACAGGAGCTTTCATAAAGTCTCTGTTTCTCTAAAAGATTTTACCTTCAGCGTGCATTAGTGCGAAGTTTTGTGAGATTAAAATTAAGTACTGATGTGGAGGTAGACCTCATGAGTGTGGAAATATACACGAAAGACGGCGAGCTGATGCATAGCGCGCAAATCCATCAAGAAGGTAAGGATGGTAGGCGGAATCGCAACGACTATTAATGGACGCATTCTCTTTGTTAAATGCCCCTATACCCTTGTTAACTAACTTTAAGCAATAAATTCTAACGGTAACCGGGCTCGTATTTCTTTATTTACTTTCCAGTGTCTTGTCTGGCAAAGTAGGTATTCAAGATCAGACACGCTTTTCAAAGATAAGACCATCCGTTAAGAACAACCGATACAGAGTTGAAGTGTACGAAGTAAACGCCTCATTGCAGAAACAGTGTTGCAAACGTCTTTAAGCCAACTTAAGTTCTTCTTATAAATTGGTATGCTGAGACTTTTAACTACTCCTGTTCCTGCTAACAGCTCAGCTTTCTCCACCTTTTTAGTTCTTCTTGAGAAAAATGACTACCAACATCTATCTAGCTAATTCCTTAAAAAAGGCTGCTCTAGCTATTGGTCTAGAAAAATGAGAGCTTTTCGAAAATCTTAAGTTCAACGTGATTCATTCACTTCTACACTTGGAAGTTAGCTTATTATCTTCATTGCCAAAATTATCAGAGATTTTAATTTCCGTTTTACAACTTATTTGATATTCATGTTTGTTTTCTTATTATAATTATTATTACAACTTATTATTTCAGTACCAAAATTATCAAACATTTTAATACCATTTTACAACTTGTTTGAAAGTTGAAATGTCACAATGATCCAATACAGCAGAGAACTTTAGGAACCAATCCACCCTGTATGGTGTAGGACAGAAATAAAAGCGGCTAAAAGGCCTACAACCACGGCCACCTTAATGGGTGCGTTCCATCTGGTGTTCGTCTTCACTTCCAATTTTAAACGCAAAGGTTGAGCTAGACAACAAGGAGGACAAATCAACATCAAAAAGGTTATTCTAGTCCACAGGGAAAAACAATGGCGGTGGACTTGCAAGTGCAGTTTTGAGGACTGAAAGTAAATTAGGACAACAAAACACAACGTGAAATGAATCAGAGTAAAAAGCAATGGAGAATTTCATGTAATCCTGATTGGAAAGGGAGATTTATTTTTCAATGCAGGTCAAGGGCAATTGAAAAGCTGCCAAAGAAATTGATTTGATATAGTTCCTTACAAGATTTTTAAGTGAATTGAATCTCAATCGATGTTGTTACTCCCATGTACCACTAAAAAAAACATTAAGGCAGAATCAGACTGAATAATCCGTTCCCATTATGCGTTGTATACATCCTTCCTGCCGAAAACGCAATCAAAAAACAATCGTATATCACATGTATACCATAAACCATGTTTAACATTTTCACCACAAAGTCTTTACACTGACTCTCCTAGCTGTAAAACGCTTTCCAGAATGTGCGTAGTTTTCGAATCTCTTCAAGTCGCAATTTTCACTCTTTCAGATTTGGCTATTGCTTTTGATTTTTTTCCCAGTCATTGCTATCCTCAAAATTCAGTAAAATTTATAAAATTTCACTTCCTTTCGTGCTTCAGCGAGTCCCGAGTTTTTACTCACAAGAATGGGGAGACTAGCAGATAAGACTTCAATGGAGGCTGCTTTTGTCTTCTCGTTGTTGTAAAACCACACTAAAAGCTAGTTAATTTTAACAATTATTCTACTAAGGTTTACTAGATATGAGATTATTATAACCAACTTGGTGCTTAGCAACTCATTGGTTATTTATATATGAGATTATTATAGCCAACTTGGTGCTTAGCACCTCGTTGGTTATTTATCATTTCATATTTGGAGCACCCACATGGAATAATTGTTGAATATTATTGCCTACTACAAGAATTTATCAAATCAGTCTACAGTTACAATGACCTTTATGTGAAGCTTGCGTTAACTTTTTATGTTAAGCACATTTATGTACACTCTGACCACTTGTAGGCACAGCATTAAATAAAACACGTGTTGTTATAAATCCAACATGGCGGTGGCATGTTGATATATGTTACATTAGCTTCTCAAGATTTTATTTCTCCAAAGGCATTTGGCAGTGGAATTGGAAAGTCAGAGGCTCGGATACTCGTTAGTGGATGGTGGTTTTTTCTTTGTCCCAAATTCTTAGTTTGCTCTACAAATGACCAATATTTTGACTGGTCCTCTATTGGTTTAAAAGCAAACACGTCCTTGTTGTCTTAGATTAACGCACAAGCGTTGTTCGAAAACCTTTCTTTTTGTCGAGGTAGGTGAAAACGGAATTCGAAGCGTTCAGGGAAAAGAGAGAAGTAGAGGAAAGTTACCTTCGTTATAATGGCTCCAATCTTGGAATACGCTTGGATTCCTCAAAATGTTGGACACAACAGAGGCTGCCATAACACTTGCGAATACATCCCACTCATAACTTGACGACTGATTCTCGCTGGCATAGCATTTGATGCCTTTTACAACCACCCATTCCGTTTTCAGATGATGAGCTGCAGCAAACACCCCTAAGATGGAGAGAAGCGATAACTAGACTAGTGTTTTCGATGCTGTGTCCTCAATTCTAGCGCCTTCTCTTATTAAAGTGATACAAAAGCCTGAACCTCTTCTGAAAGAAGGGTTTAAGTACTTCATCCTCATTATTAGGCCTTTCAGGTCGGTCCAGGACGTAACACAATGATTTCGGGAAGGGTTGTAACTCGATAATATCGCCTCGCTAAAAATGCCATGTTTATAGCTGTAGCCAGAACTGACGGATACCTCAGACTGCTCCACACGTTGTTGTGGTATTTAATATGTAAGTCTTACCTTCACCTTCCACCTCCACTGCAGTTGCTTCAGAATATTTCTGAAGAATATTCTTACTGCTGGCCTGTGACGGTGGAATACTTAAGACAGTACCATCACATTTCACGTTTACTTTACAAGCTTGTGGGTCTTTTAAGGGTGCTCTCCAGCCATCAGCTGCATGTTTGATAAGGTTACCAATATCCCTGCTTACAGGAGTTTTGTGGGCAAACGTTGTCAACTTTGAAGACACAACTACGTCTCCTAACCTGGTTTTCTTAGGACTCAACCCAATGCAAGTACCAACAGAAAACACAGCTTTGGGTCCCAGAGCTCGAATTGCATCATTAACAACAATCAAAGAACCATCAGGAACTGAAGAACCTCTGGTACACTTGACCAAAGCAGTTTTCAATTTATTTTCCTGGTCATGTCCCATGGATCCGTAGAACACATACCCAGTGCTTTTGTGGTATCTCCTTGAAGGTTGATTGAGATAGTGGAAACATGCTAAGAACTCACAGTCCTCCACTGTTAAAAGCAGGATGTCCACTGGAAGTTCAAAATCGCTCCCGCAGCTGTCTAACGTAGGAAGGTCCCTTAGATCTGGTAGCTTAAAATTGAGGTGAGGTGGATTGCCACTGGAGTCCTGTATATCGTCTTTTACGCCATTCACAGTTGCTGAAGGTACGAAAATGAATGGAAAGTTTGAGCAACAAACCGCCAACATGATGAATTTCTTAAATGAGGAAGATCGCATAAAATTATTTGCAAGATGACATTACAGGAACGGTAGTAAACTAAAGCTCTTTGCCAACGTGGGAAATCTGTGAGAAGTACTTTGCTTGGGTGGAGGTTTACAGAAGATGTTGGTAATTACCCAGGTTACAAGCTAACAAATATCAAAACTCTATCTCCTATATCTTCCACAAGAAAATACGTTGAAAAGGTCTCATATCAGTCAAGTTTTCCTGGATGAGTTTTTCATTCTTTTTTCTCTCTTTTTTTCCTTTTTGTTTTTGTTTGTCTTTTTTTTCATAGATAGCGACTTATTGCAATCCTTTATATTTAAATATCGTTGTTATTGTCTTTTATTGTCATCTTTATACATAACCCATTGCGTAATTGGCTTTCTCTGTTTCACGATTTATATATATCATACGTAGTCCTTTAATTCATATTTTGACTTGATAATGACGTCCTTATTACGAGCAGTTTCCTTCAGAAATTTCAGAAAAATTGTGTGAACAGTATGCTTTTTTCGATCATGGTGGGAGGCTCGTAAGCCCCACGTCAAGGAGCGTATGTCAGTCACCTGACGTGTTCTTAGGATTCATTGTCTCCAGAACCCAGACAACAGAACCTCACTGTGGAAAAGGGCAAAGATACAGACAGGAACAATATACGCGATCTTTATTTTTTCTTAATTTCTTAGACATGACTTTTCTCAGCAACGACTTTTCAAAGCCCGTAAATGTGTTCCTATGGTCATCAAGGACACTTAAATGGTTTCTTTTGTGTTGTTTTCTTCATTCACGCTCGCCTTATGTGATCGGTAAGTTGTTTAGATGAGAAAAAATACTAGAAAATGTAACAGTAGTGGAATGATAAATCCCTTATTCGATGGTTTGACATAATTATAAGACGAGCGGACATTTTGCTCATTGTTCGTATTCTTCTATAATATTACGCAACCCGCAAAGTAACCACGTGTTTCATACGTTAAACAATCGAATAAGGTCTAAATATTTTGTGCAATCTCATGACCTTATTTGGTGAAATGACATAGTACTGGAATACTAAACGAGTGGTGATCCATATGTTCCCAATTTGCACCTCTTTTCACTAACAAAGTGTACACCAAAATGGAAAAGAATCGTTCTTCGGATGAGCGTCACTTTTTGTCAACTCCGAATTAAGGTGTTATAGATAAATACATGAAATATCACTAGAAACTCACACTTAATTTACTTGTTGTAATCTAAAGAACTGTACCTTGTATGGGTCGAAGGCTGACATAGTGTAACTCATGGATGTGTCCCAACACAAGGCTCTTACTTTTGTCAACAGGACATTGTGGCTTGATCATAACATCATTAATGCGAGGAAGACTGCTCACCACACGAATGGAAGTTCTGTAGTGGTTTGCTGCGGCACATAGAATCACATGGTCACCCCAAGCGCCATCTTGTTCTATGTGCCTCAAGTAATCAGCCCATGATTGATGTCCATAGACGAAGCGAAAGAGATCTGTTCCATCCAACTGTGAGAAAAGTGAAGTAAAGAACGGAACTTAAGAGTGAATTGTTGATGTCGACTGGAATGAAAAGAGTACGTTTGAAGGAGTTGTTGAGCAAGTAAATAATACTCGTATTCCTTTGGAAAGACTTGACAATGCCGCTTCAAATTCCACAGCCCAGCTGGCCAGGGTTCAAAATCCCCTGCCCAGGGCAGGGATGACGTCAAAAGCCCGCGGATTGCCGGAGGGAGAGGCGGATCTTGAGGCTTTGAACAGTTTAGCACATTACTAGTACTAGCTAATCTCTTCCGAAACGGCCAAACAGTGCGCGTGAATGCACTATTCGACTTAATGATAACTAATATGAGGTAATTTTGGAATATTTATGATCTACTATTATGATTCTTATTATCGCCAAGAGGAATATTGATGTTGTTGGTCAGTTGACCTACATAGTCTCATCTTTACACATTCTTAAAGTGACAGCAGGTCCCATAGAGTTTAAGACATCAACTTACTAGCTTTGGCTTCTCGCTGAGGTGCTGGACCAAAATTTGTCTTAGCTCGTCATGGTTTATTTTGATTCCCTCGGCAATTTCCAGCTGATCTGACAAAGCATAGAACATGCAATTTCCTGATCCTTCATTGTCAGAAATTTTGAAACCCCTGTCTGATGCAATTTTCTTCAAATCCGATGTTAGGTCTGTCTTGCTACCGACTTTGCTTGCATCCAATTGCATCTGCTGAAGCTGAGCGATTACCCCCACAGAACCTGACAAACGAGATTTTTTCACTTTATCTTGTGGCTCTTCAGTACCGAAAAAATATTCATCTGGAAAATAACAATCATGCAAGTGGAAGGATGAACTTTACTAACACAAAAAAGGTAAGACTTCAAAATACCGACAATTTCCAGTAAAACTGAGCCTTGGTTTAAAAGAGGAAACGAAACATCCCGGTTTGGAGCACTTCGTCCTGGACCCAAGCTAAGATGCCGTGAAAATTACAAGTATGACTTAAAGGAACTAGTTAACTCTGTCATTCACGGCTGATAGGAATTCAGAGAACCGAAACTTAGTTTATGCACGTCTTGAGTTTGCAGGTTAAGAGAGCTGAGTTATTCATGAAAACACGTCTCATTTGTACACAATGTAAAAGCATTAATCACCATTGGAGTTTAACACCTTTTTGGAATAAGGTTTTTACAGTTTTTGATTTATCAAGAGGTTGAAAGCACAGTTGCTACAAAAAATTAAACAACAACAACAAGAGCAAAGACATTCCAAAGATATTCAAAATATTCTCACCATTAACTAATCTCCGCATCTTATCCAAAAGAATGGTACACAGGCTCTCCCAGCTGAATTTCTCTGCGTAAGCTGCTCTCAGTTGATGAATCTCATGAAGTCGAACTGATCTCTTCTTCTTTCGGACACCAGCAATTGCCTTTGCCCACTTCTTAGGCTGCTCGGAATCCACCACAAATGATTCTCCAAATGGTATAGTGGACAATGTTTCACCAAATCCTGAGTTGCTACTGACAAGAATGGGAAGACCAGCAGACATGGCCTCCAGAGCTGTTAAACCGAACCCCTCTGTTCTGGATGGCATAATACAGAGGTCCACTTCACAAAATAGTTCTTTCAAAATTTTCTTGCTTTGCACGAACTTTCTCACAGTCAATTGAGTTTTACGAATTCCACTTTTCAGCAGTGTTTCTGCAACCTCATCCTGTTTACCTTCAGGTGCACCCACAAAGATCAGACAAAATGATCTGTCGCTCAATTCAGCTATTGCCTTGGCAGAGATATCGTAGCCTTTCAAGCTGAAGTCTTCTGGATCACCACGGCCAAACGTCAAAACCTTAAACTCGTCCATTTCTTTTGCGGCTTGCTTTACGTCGGAAAACTCATCGAACGTGCTTGGCGTCAGTTGAATTATATCTTCGTGCTTCTCACATGAACGCAGGTAGGAAGAGTAAGCCTTTGTCAACTTTGGTCCCACCGCTGCAACAGCATCTGCCAACTTACACAAGTCCACTTCAGCTGTCTTCTTCTCTTCCCCTATGGATATAGCCATAGAATAGCTCTTGTGTATTCCAAGTTCTTCAGGTGCAGTGTGCACCACTTGAATCCACTTGCAATTATGAGACGCTCTGATAACTTGGGCTTGCTTTCCAAGCTTTGCTCCATGGCCCACCACAATGTCAATATTGAGGTCGCTCGGTGGGAAACTCAGCCAATCAAGAGGATCATTGAAGCCTGCGAGTTTCTTCGCTTCTTTTATGGAAACATTTTGCCTTCTTGCAGATCTCTTCTCTTCTTCAGAACAGGCAAACTGTGGGACAAGGAAAGTAACGTCCACTTTCTCGCGTTTTCCCAAAAGAATGGCAAGCTGTCTGTTGATGGTAGACAAGCCTCCCATCGATGAACTCCACTCACTGGCTAAGAGGGTCACCTTCAATACTGAAAATTAATTTGATATATTTCGATTGAGCAAGATTTCCATATAACCCCATACATTGATTATGCATTGTTGCAAAGAAACCTTTATATTTTAGTCTTAATGAAATGGAATGCATAATTAATGTATGGGGTTATATGGAAATCTTTCCTTCGATTGTAAGAAACACATCTGGAAAGAGGTTGCTGAACTGAAGAATTAAGAGCGTGTCCGAGAGAAAACCGGGCAGGGGGCGATAAAGGTCAAATCATCGATACGGCTTAAACTTGACAAAAATGCTAAGTAACGATTTGAAAATACATAAGAGATGAAATATAAGTGATAGAAACTGACGTTTCGATACATCTTGCGCCGTTTTCAAGTTTACGGTTTGTGAAGAGGCTAAGTTGAAGCGAATTTGCATAAAAAAGTGCCAAGCTAATTACATGAATACAGCACCAAGAGAATCCGACTGGAAATTCAATGCTGGTTTAAGATCTTGAATGCACAGCAGTTCATTAACAAGGCAGTCCAACTTGTTCCTGCATTTCTTGATTACATTGAAGCGTGCTACGAAATTGTTCGGAACAGCAGTGTTATGTTCTTTTGAATAATGCCTGTTAATAGATGACGCCTTTTGACGGTGTCCCTCAACGCGCATGTGAAGGTGGCCCTTTGTGTACCCGAAAAAATCTGCATCGCACAGGTCACACTTGAATAAACAAACAACGCATTGCTGGGTTATATGCTAGGCTTGGGCTCACGCAGGCTTAGATCTTGTTTAAGCATGGTATGGTGTTGACGTATGGCTACTTATCTCTCAAATTTTTATCAAGCCAATACTTGCAACTAAGGCATCACAGAGACATGTACGTATTATCAAGTTTCTTCCTAGATTTCTTTGGTCAAAAGGTTCGACTACATGTACCCTTAATGTTCACTGAGAAATTTCTTAAAAATTTCAAGCTTTTTTAAGTTAATAAAAGAAAGATGGGGTTTACGGGATTTTAATGATACAGACTAAAAAGCGGGAGTTAGATGTAAATTTCACGTCAGCACGGGTGATGAAATCAGTTGCCCCAAAATTTTATTGCTGATTTTAAAAGTCCAATGATGGCTTTCCCTATCCGTGTAGGAAAAAAAAGTTAAGTGGATGGGTATCGGAGATATTGGGCCTTAAAATACCCAGAAAAAGTTGTCTTTACTTAAGGGAGATGAAAGGGAAGAAATGAAATGAAAAAGTCAAAACAGTACAATATTCTTGAAACCTGATCGATATAAGACACAACCCAGTGGATGAAATACGGAGATGGCTTTTCGGTTTGTCCAGCGTGCACATTTACCTAAGTAATTATGCAAAAAATGCAGGAAAAGGGGGTTTTCCCAGAGGGGGACACTAGATCTCCCAGGGAATCAACTATTTTAACCTATTATTTTCACACATATGTTAAGTCATGCTGTTTCGCATTTGCGCCAACTTTGAGTCAAATCGGTGATTTTGAGCTTTATCGCTCCTGCCCGGTTCTGCCGGTTCCTGAGGTCTAAAAAGGTGCATTTTGATCAAGAATGGAGCGAAAGAAAGGCTTACTCTGGGATCTTAAGTTGCCTTAAGTCACCTTGAGTCGCCTAAAGTCGCATAAAGGCGCCTTAAGTTGCCTTAAGTCGCTATTGTGACTTAAGAGCATACAAAAGTAACCAAAATGACTATTGTGTTTACTGCAAGGGACTCTGTATATATTTTTAAGGTTTATGGAAAGACTCTTGCTAACTTTGATTTTATCAGTTCAGTCAATTAAAATCGCTTTAAGTCGCCTTAAGTCGCCTTAAATCGCATTAAATCGCCAATTTTGCTTAAGTCGCAGTCGCCTTAATCGCCCAAAGTCGCCCAAAGTTACGGCGACTTAAGGCCCCAGAGTAGGCCTAAAGAAGGAAAAGTCACCTTAATGATTCTAGCGTACGTTCCATTCAAAGTATTTCCATGTCTGTTTAATACATATCTTTGTAGGTTTGTAAGTATTGTTGCTTTTTTTTTTGTTGTTTGTTTTGTTTTGATTTTTTTGTTTTGTTTTGCACTATTAAAGAATAAATGAGGAGTGATCATCAGGGTGAGACCTCGTCCTAGAAAGAAATCTAGTCGATGACAGAACTGTCTTTCTCACAAACTGAGCGGAAGACCATCATCAGTGTCATGATACCATAACTCGCTTATGTTTTCGGTGAAAACACTAGTCCCCTCTGGAGAACAATAGGACTAATAGGTTCATTCAGGCCTGAGGAGAACGAATTGCAATGTGCATTGAAGTCCAAGTGATTACAGCCAGAGTAACTAATCCTAACAAGCAGTCGTGTGACGATAGTTTTTGGCGTGGGAAACTAGACTTCGCGGGAAACGTACAAAACGGGGGGAAATAATTCGGTAGAGACTACTCGGCTTTCTAGAATGGAAACTCGTCACGATTTCCTGGCACAGGCGACCTTTTCAAGTGAGCGTGTACGGACGTCAAGGACGAGACAATCTTTTGGTTCCACAGTAAACTTCACTCTAGGTCAGGCCAACAACTGACATAACCTTTTATAGCGTATTCAAGATGGTAATCGAGGATGTAATCGGAAAACCTTTACAAAGTGCTTACTTAAGTATTGAGCTAGGGTGAGGTTCTATTGTTTTCAAAATCGACAATATTTGAATAGGAAGGGAAAACGTCTCTTTGAAGCTAAATGATTTATATTGAAATATTCATGTGTTGAAAATGAAAGAGTCGATTCAATAAACTTTATGCCATTAAAAATAGGAAATTTAGGTGAGAATTCACAGCTTTGATATACCCATGGTAATTACAACAGAGCAGCTTACAAAATAAAATGAGAAATACAATTCAAAGTTTCCGCTTATCTGAGCAAGGTTGGTGTTAAGTTTGATCTTATGAAAGGGAAATTGAAGCTAAAAGCATAAACTCAGCTGCCAACTACCATGTGAACTAATTTTTCCAGAAAGACCATTACAGTCAAACTAAGTGAAGTGTACCCCTCAGGATTACATTAATGATTTGATTATTTGAATATTGAACCCGCTAATCGTTTCAGGAGCGCAATACCGAATTGAATATTTGAACATGGAACCCGCTAGCCGTTTCAAGAGTGCAATAATGGATTGATTGTTTGAATATTGAACCCGACAACCGTATCCGTTTTGAAAAAGCGCGGATCATTGTTCAAATCAGAAATCCATTTCTGATTGGATTATGCGAACACATGACGATGGTCGAAACTATTGCAACATGGCGTCAGACACCGGGGGGAAAGGTGAGTGCGCGTGTTGTGTAGAACTTCTTGTAAATGTTGTGAATGGAACGTTATCGAAAGCTTTTTTCGCCTATTTACATCTTGACGAACGGAAAAGGAACCAGTCCAAAATATTAAAGTAAACGGAACTGTAACGACCTTGAGGAAAACTAACTCCGGCTGAAACCAAGTTTTGTAGGATTAACCTGTCCGATAACGAGAAAATAAGATACTGTGTCGACAGTTCCTATTCTAATACACAAGGAATGATAATTGTTTATGAGTTATCTAATATCAAATTTTACTAGATTTTTCGCGGTTAGCACACTTTCAAATTTCAACGATAACCAGAGCAAAGTGCTACCACAAAGACCGAAAATGTTTAATGTCTTTTCCATCTTATTCCCGCTATTAATATTTATTCAAATTTAAAGAAGGAGGTACACATCCACCAAGAAGCTCTGTATCGAGTTCACGGATATATGCAAGTGAAAAGAGAAAAATGCATCATTGTTGATCATGAGGGGAGCATGACGTTGTCACCATATTAACAAAAAAAAATCAGATGGTGCATTCTAGGTTTGCAAATTTAAGGATATGGTAGACCTTCGAGGGCCAATTTTTCCTCATTTTTTTTTATACCAAACTGAGAAATACTATTTTAACTATAATTTCCGAGAAAGAAAAAACCGATTAAGACTCTTGCTTAAAACAGTCTTCGCTGCTCGCATTCGATCAGCAGCCATCAATTTTTACCGCGGCGTACTTGAGTCGAAAAAGATTGAAGAGTTGAAATAAAAAATTAACGTAATTGCACTCGGTATTTGTGATGAATAACTGTTCGATAGTTACCCGCAAAATATTTTTTTTTGCTGTAGAGAGTCTACTGAAACACTGCAGGATGCTTCTGTGTTTCTGTTTGCGTTCGGCATTTCAAGATTTTTGAAAATGTGGCATGTAACATGTGGTCACTCAAAGACGTGAATTGTTAAGAAAACCTTGGAAGCAAAAAAAAAACTACTTCGGTTTTTTAACGCCTGTGTGCCTTATCTTTAAGAATGCAGGAGTATGACATAAGTAGAAATGAGAGCGAAGGAATTAGGTACACTACCTAATAGGAAAATGTCAAACTTTCAGCACAATCACACGGTAATTTCAAATTGTACCTTCGCTGTTCCACGAGCCGATTGTGGATTATGCATATTAGAAAGAATACAAAATGTTAGAAAAGTAGTGCGGCGGTTCTTTTCGCCTTCTGCAAATTCGAGCGCATGGAAACAATGAAGGCCCATTGACAGCCAGAGAGAAAAAACTCGATTTAATACACTGAAACAGCTAAAGTTTTAGAATAACAGCAAAGTTTCAGGTCTAAATTACTTATGAGATTGTGCTGGAAGGGACAAGGCAAATAAACGAGCACACATTTAAAGGGAACCTCCGCTCTTTTTAAAAATAAGGCTCAAAATGTTCCAAATGCACTTCTCAATAGATCTGGAAATAAAACTGCCTCACTAAGCAATCCAACTTTTTATAGTTTTCTAAGGAAAGGTTTTTACAGCCACTTCAAATTTCCCGCGGCCGCCAATTTGAATTGCATACAAAGCATTCTGGGCTGAAATGTGTAATGGTTGCTCAGAGCACTCGCGGTGTACTTTTTCGTTCTTGTTATGCTTCAATGCCGTAATTTTAAGAAAATTTGAGGTGACTATGTCACCATTCTTCCCCATGAATTGTTCGATCGGCGATCGACTTTTCAAATTTAAAACCTGACGCTTTTCCATATTCTTCATCTTCTACTTCCCTTTCCTGTCTCTTCTCACTTGAATAAGGCTCCGGCTCCAAATGATGGGGAAGTTCTGTGACACATTCACTAATATTTTCTTCAGAAAAAAGCAAAGAGAGAATTCTTGAATGCACTCTGTTATGTTGTAAAGCACGTAGGGAGCGGCTGGAGCACGAAAAATGTGTAGGGAGTAACAAAAGACCTAGTCGGGTGTTTCTCCCCAGTTCAGAACAGATCATAGTCAAGGCTTATCAATTTGTTCTATAACAAACAATCCATTAAATTCCTCACTCATTATTTGTTAAATACCTGTACTGGAGATCTTGACATTATGGGCACTGAACATGCCAATACCGAATTCTTCCGCTCCTTGCCTCCCAGCCGTTTTAAGAACAAACAATCCATTAAATTCCTCACTCATTATTTGTTAAATCCAATATTAACCAAACCAAGAAATTTATTGACTGTAAAATCCTTAAACATCGATTCGAAAACGTTTTTCTTCAAAAATCTATTTCTACCCGAAAAGTCACATAGAACAAAGCCACCGCCAGGCAGTTCCCGGATGGTCACAACATTCTTGTTCAATTTCTAAAAGAAACTTCCAATTTTCAAAGTGAACACCAGCGTCGTCAGCATGCTCTATACTCTCATAAGCCAATCAGAATCCTCGTTAGCATGGTTCAAATAATCTGATTGATTGAACCAGTAATGCTGTCAATAGTATCAAATCATCAAATTTCGCAATCTGCAACAGTTCACAAACTGAAATAGTTTGACAGATCAAATTTAACGTGTCCTTTGTTATACTTGACCTATTTAGCTTAGCTACAAAGTGATCTGTCTTGCATGGAGTGCTCTACTCTTTTACAGATTATCCTTATGGCTCTGTTTGCTTGTATATTTAGATTTATTTATTTGTCATCATTACCATTAAATTGTAATAAATAAATAACACTTTTGCCTGAATTAACGTTTTCAATCTTACTCCAGAATCTAAATACGGTTTTTCATGACAGTCAGAAAACAAACTGCTCGAAGCTTGTTTTATGAATGTACGACGGGAAAAATCATAGGAACGCGAAGATTGCGTGGGTTGACAGCCCAGTAAAAGTCGGCTGCAGTGACTGATGTGGCCTTCACTCAACGCGTTGTAAAAGGATATCAGAGCAACTCTTGGTTGTTGCCTCGAAGGGCGGCCGATGTAATTTCTGACGCTTGCTTCACTGTGATGCCCGGCGATCGCCATGTAGCTAAACTCAGTGGAGCACAGCATCATCGCAGTCGCACTGACACCGTCAGTTTGTGTAAATTCAATCAGTTATGCCGGTTTGGTTATATTTTCATCATGCATTCCTGTTTGTTGTTGTTGTTGCTGTTGTGAGCGCGAAACTGTATATACTATGCGAGTGTGAGCTTTCTTTGGCTTTTATTACCATATGTAAGATTAGAATCTAGCTGAGCGTAAAAACCTTCAAAGCTCGCACTGTACATTTCGTTTTCTCTTTATGGATTTCGTCTCTTCTCACGATACAATAACGTCAATTACGGCGCTTGGCATGTTTATGAACCTTTGTTTGGTTCGTCTTTTACTACTTGTCGATTCGCTTGTTCCGAAATTTCATTTTCGATTAACGAAAAAAAGCCAGAGAGAAGTCCGAGAAATCGTCAAACATATTTAGCTCCGTATTTTGAACTCTGGTAGACGACGCTCTCTTAATCAATGACCGCGTGCGTTTTATCCGAACTTCACTACAATAAGTAAAAGAGAGGATACGGTATCACTGTTGAGCTTGTGGGAAGCATGCTCTGATTTATTGAAACATGAACTGAATCAGATCATTATAACTGCAGCGAGTTTACATTGCATAGTCAATGAGCTACATTTTCAAAAACCCACAGAGCCTGTGTATTTGGGGTTTGCATGTGTCAAAACAATGCTGACCAATCTAGTAAATTATATTCATTCAAGCAACAACAATAAAAAAAAACAACACAACTTACCACTTCCTTCTTCAAAGTCAAAGGTCGCAGGGCCAGAAACCTAAATAGAGCAGAAAAAATTAAAAATTACGGGTGTATATGAGATTGATAAAACCGAAGAGATGGAGGATATTAGCAAAAAGTAAAACGTAATTGGGTTTTTCTTTTTTTTCTTGATTTTCCCCACTTTTATTTCCATTTTTAATTACAAAGTACAGCGCTGTTATCCAGTGTCAGTAACATAATTACAGATGATAATTAACTGTCAATAAATAATGTCCATTTGGCCCGAAATTTCCTCATATTAGTCATCTCTGTAACAACAGTAATATTTGGGCTGAGACTTACGTCCAGATATGTCACTTTGCAATAATTAAAAAGTAATTTAATAAGTCAATTAATTCATATAATTTGTCGATCAAAACATCCTGCAATGAAATTTCAATATGTTCACCAGAAAGTGCAAACCAAAAGTTTTTGAAATATTTCCAATACTGTTTAGTACGAGAACATTCATGAAATAGATGATGTAATTGAGTTAGTAATTAACCAAGTGAATGATGAGGAAACTGATTTGGACCATTCTGAGATGAAAAAGACAGATTGGCACGAAAAGTGGCTTCAAAACAACTAAAAATAAAACTGCTTTATGCTCTTCTACTATTTCCTGTGGGCGCCAAATCTCTTTACTTGATCATTAGTCTCGTGCTTCCATTGAGGTTTCCTCAAAATAAGTTCATGCCGCCCTAAATTATGTCATTATCTCATTTCTAGCCTCGATGAAAACCCTTTCGATGGCAAATTTTTCAATACCCATATACCCATCATAGATTCAGCAAAGCTTATCAAATCTCAACCAATTGTTTATCAAGAAGTGACCTGTCTTTTCCCAGACTACGGAAAGTATTGTGGTTGTCTATGATCAACGTTTTCATCAGAAGGACCGAAAGCATCCTAGAATGGTCGCTTTATCTTCTTAAGCTCTAGCTAGGTTACTTGTTTGTTTGTTTGTTTTTTACTGGGGAAAAGTCTTTCCCAGACAAGTAGAATTTTATATTGAGCGCGTAAGGAGCATGTGCGGGAAAGATGTTTATAGGAAGAGTAAACACTGATAGATCAATGCATCGAGACGTCCTTGCTCCCTAGTCTTAAAGTGCACCTAAACCTAAAATTTTTTTTCGCTGAACGAAATAAGCTTATTTTTTGGAGTACTTCTGTGCAAAACTTTTTTAATTTGTGTGTTGTAGAAGGATGTAGCAACGTGCGAAATTTGCAAGAGGGTATCGCGCTTCATACATGCCTCATACACCACACCTAGTCGTCATATTTCGGAAAATATCGACGACAACCTTCCCAAACAAGTGAAAATGTGTGAAATGCAGACTTTCATGTTCCCGATTTGACGTCACATTACCCGCTAGAGCCATTCCTCTTTAAACTCGGTCGTGGGGCAAGATGGTGGCCGATTTTCCGTATTTTGACTGGGCACAGAAAACTGAAGATTTGAGCAAATAAAAAAAAATTTGCACAGCAATACTTCAAAAAATACGCTTATTTCGTTAAGCGAAAACAAAAATTTAGGTTTAGGTGCACTTTAAGAAAAAAAGGGTGTAACCACTGTTTTTCACAGGGGTAGTGCACTGATAGCCCCTGGTTTTTCGTCCACTTTCCTGCAACTCAATGGATTGGTTCTCGATTACCGCGAGTTCAACTCCCTGACTGCACTGTGTATGTAGCCAACTGGTTTGCCACTAGCCAGTTGGCATTTTTAAACTCTATGCTTATTTTATTAGTTAAAGGAGGGGCATGCACACCACTAAGTTACGATTAATTCATACTAACCTCGTGAGATAAAGTTTCATTTGTTTGTTGGTAAATACCTGTACTGGAGATCTTGACATTATGGGCACTGAACATGCCAATACCGAATTCTTCCGCTCCTTGCCTCCCAGCCGTTTTAAGAAGTCGACTTGCAGACTTCTCCTGTCTCTGATGCTAATACGTAGTTTTAGCCGAAATGGTTTATGATCAAAAAACCTTTCAGAAGAAAAGAAAAAATATTTTGATGAACATCAACTTTTTCCTATAATTATGTAAGAATTTTTATCAGTCATACTGGGGACTCGAAAATTTACGCAAGCCTACATCTTTGCCGGAGACAGTGAAAAATATAGAAATACTTGTTAAGTTACTTTGGCCATTTTTATCGTCGAAGTCAACGACAGAATCGCTTACTCATAGTAAGAATAGTCAATATTAAGAGAACATAATCGGCGCCCATCCTATCGCAATGTTCGAATTCTCCCACCTTATAAATTCCCCGTTATGTACAATGGACTTTTAAAGAGACGTCTTTGGAAACCCTCCAAAACATTTCATAGCTTTACGGAATCAGTGCTTGAACACGAATGGCAACTTTGGTGCAGCTACCATATCAAGCAAAGGATACAACGCCGCACTGCTTCATTAAAGTTGTCGGGGCACAATTCTTTCATAAACTGCCGAACAAATGAGCAATATATCTTTAAGTTAGTTTGGTCATTTTTTTCGTCGAAGTCAACGAATAAATCACTTACTGCGATCTAGAGTAATGATAGTCAATATCAAGAGAACATAATGGGGCAGAAAAGGAGGTTTCTGGTCCAGGCCTTGGATACCGTATATCAGTTTCACTAAAGTAAGTTAAAGATAGTCGTAGCCGGACTACCCCAGGCCATGCCGTGCGTGCGTTGACATAGAAGACTAACCATCGAAAAATTAGGGCTTAGGAATCTATGACGGTAGATAGATTAAGCACTGGAAAATAAAATGTCCATAGCTTTCTAAAATAAAAACATTTGTGGGACAACACCTCCATATGCTGCAAGGTGAGGGCTATATCCGAAACGAATCTTGTGTAATTGATCACTTGCTCACTTTTCGTTTCGCATATGGCTTTTGCTCGCAGAAAATGGAAAAAGATATCCCTCCTCTTTCAGCGAGCTTCGATGGCTTGTGAGTAGGATTGATGTATTGGTGAACAGTAAGACTGGGTCCTTTTGATATCAAACCTTCTTTGACATGACCGGCCACCACCCTGATTGGCCTCTCTGTCCCATTTTTTTCTCATGTCAATTTGTCGTGCCTGAAAGGTCGGCATGGACAAAGAGGCAAGATCACTATGTTGTTTCACATTTACGAGGAGTGGTGCTTACGTTAAGACGATGTCCTCCGTACTCCATTCTCCGTGTACCTCAAATCCATCCGAAAGAGACACAAGTATCTCATCTCCGTTCGAAAGAGGTATCTGTGAAGTTCCTTCTCCTTGCATATTGACAAAGTATGTTGAGGATATATCGCTAATCAGTTTGGACCTTAGATGCGCCGGGAAACAATACAAAGTCAGTAGGTATCTTGAGGGTACTTCATCTTTGCACAGGCATGCTAAAAAGCCAGCTCGTTGTTCCATGATGCTATCGTGAAGGGGCGAGACATATTTCCATGGGACGCTGGCGGACATCCTTAGCTACTAAGGCCAAAACCTGCAAGAAAATGGGAGGAAATTGTACACATCATATACCAAACAACCAAGTTAAAAAGCGCATCTACACGTGTACAAAGTATATCGGCCTCTCATGAATAAACATTTGCTAAAGGGAAATAAACCCTCGACAACTATCTTGACATTTTCAAATGAGAATTTCCACCTTCGTCAGTTACCTAGCTCAACACTAATTTTCACCTCCATTTCATAACTCTTGAGAGGAACTTTTGAGTTTGAGACAGCTTGGATACCACTCCGGGAAGCTCCAGAGCTTGATTTACAAATCACCAAATGTTGAAGGAGTAGGATAAGTACGAGGAGCAGAGGAATGGTGCGGGAGGGGGTACTCTACCCACACGTGGGCGTGCCCGTGTTTGTATACTTTTTAAATCACGCAATAGAAGGGCCCTTATGTACACATAAATGTAAGTTGATGTTCAAGCATGCGACGTTATCAACTTGCTCAGAATTTTCACTTGACTTTTCGTTTTTTTCAACAACTCTCTCCAGTTACAAACGGTGTTTTACATCTTTGCAGGAACTATTGAAGGTTTATCCTTAAATGATGGGGGAAGAAAGCTTCCATAACTACAACCGAAGCAGTGTAGTTCTCCGCCCAAAACTCTAGAGCGCATGGTAAAGCAATGGCTACCTTCGTGGACTGATGTACGCGAAAGAAATTCGATGGCTACTACGTTCAGTATACATAGAAAGTCACACATCGTTATCAGTAGACCCACACAAAAAATTGTAGTGCGTTTTGGGAACGGGTCGGTCCGCGAACTTTGCGAGAGATCAATTTACGAGTGAACCTTCTATCGAGAAATATCAAGCGAAACCTGCTATATCAAACGAGCTATCTCGTATTATGTTTACATGTAAATACAATCGTGTATTTAGACGTGATCGAGAACCCAGTAGAATACAAGAAGCTGTTCTGCAACGTCTCAGTAGAAAGGGCAGAAAACTGAAGGAATTCGTTTATGAGCGTATTCGTCGAAGCATACCGAATTCCTCTTGGTTACGTCATGTGAAGGTTAGAAGAGTTACAAAGAATGTTTGTATGCTTAATACGAAGAGGATAAGATTATATAAAGTTACACAACATGAGAGGTATTTGTTGAATTGTTCTGTGAGGGTATATTAAATGATAATTAAATTGAAGTATAGAGTAGGTCGGCATTTATCAATGTTTTCTTGTAATAGACCCATGTGTCTTTGTAACAGTCAGACACGTATCAAACTACTGTAAATTTCAACTGAGTTCAGATATAGAGAAAAACCCTGGTCCTGCTCCAATCTACATTGACCCTAGCAAAACATATAGCCAAGCTAATGAGTTGGTATTTGGACAAAATGCAGGACAACAGTGCGTTGCAATGAGTTTATGCACTTTGATTTACAATTACAAACAAGGAATCCATTCTGCCAATGATCTGGTGTCAATAATCAATATTGGAAATCAGTTCTATTCAAATTTGTCTCAGTTAGCCAGACAATCATTTTTAATGCAGACAGAATTACCCACACTTTTAAATGTGTTCGAGACTGACTATGAACTTCAATACAGTGAAAGTTACACTGGCACTATTCATCAAGAAGCTACAATAGAGGGATATCAGTACTGTACCACCTTAGATAGAGCCTTGTGGGCTTGAAAATATTCGATTCTCATACAAGTGATATTTATAGTAAAAGCCATTCTCAAGATACATGTGTGCTGCTTGAAGTATCATCACTGAATAGCTTAGTACATTATTTTCAGAGTACACATAACGATATATTTGAGTTGAAAGGGGTTAAAATTGATAAAGTTCAAAATAGTGCCCATTTTCAGTCATGCATGTGAAACCAGAAAGTTCAAGGTGAATTGTGCTGTGGCTGTTTATTCACTCTGCTATTCCGTAATAAAATCATGTAGTTATTGGAATTCAAACACCTTGTCTAATGTTATACAGTATGGCAAAGGATTATGGAAATTCATCTTTGAACAAGTATTTACTGTCAGATGATTTGCCAAAAGATGATGTTTGTGGAACTGAAGCAAGTTTAGATCTCAAAATGATTACAGTGAAGGAATATTGTCTGATTCAGTTGACAGCAAATCAATTCTCAAAAATCTTGTAAGAAATAATTGTTGAATGCACAGGGTTTTTGATGGGGTTTTCAGATTTTTGTATGACATTTATTTTGAAACCCACAAAGTGGTCAAAATATGTGTATTCCCTCTTGGTATGTAATGAAAGTCGAATGTCTTTAATTGAACATACTAAAACTGTAAATAGCACTGCTTCTCTTGTTGTGGATATCCGCAGTATTAAATATTCAGGGATTTTTCTATTAAAAACAATATGAACAATTGAACAGTAATATTGCCTCGATCTACTGATTTCTGACAACTCTCCTTGGGTGAACATTTGGCAACAAACTTTGACTTGGTACCAATAATGGATAAAAAAATTCCCTTCTCCTTGCAGCTTAAAGACAAGTACATTACCTACTCAGGGTTTGTAAAAGCCTTGAAAGTCCTTCAAGATGCTTGAATTTAAAAATTAAAAACTCAAGGCCTTGAAAGTACTTAAATTTGAGGACTAAGGCTTGATTTTTGCAATGCTTTTTCTTTAGCAGTTTTCAAGTTCAAAATTAAAGTACTTTAATGGAAAACCTTAGAAATAATATTAAATGATTTTTAAATTGCTTATGCAAACCTTTCCAAAAGTGGTCCTTCAATTTTCTAAAACTTGTCCTTCAAGGTCATTGGAAAGTCCTTGAATTTCAACCTTTGGCCTCTGTAGGAACGTACTCTTATATGGTAATATATTACTTTGATTGTTGTCAAGTACCATGACAACATTCATTACACTCCAGCAGACAAAAATAAACACAGGTAGACTTATTGGTGTCCGGCAATGACGAGACAGCGTGACAATGGCAATTTGGCCCTTAAAGATAACTCCAGATGTGCGATATTGAAAGCCCGAGTTCACGCAGCTATTAATATTTCACTTGAAGGGGTTGTAAGTGGGTGTTCGTGTGAAATGTTGATTAGATTTGAGACAAGAACTAATCTTTGATGCGCGCCTGTTTTATCCACTAAAACACGAAAACTCTCGCCGCGGTCCCCATCCAGTCGCAGTTGTAGTATAATTTCGGCCGAGGGTCGGTTAGCGTCGAGCTGTTTTGATGCTTAGGCAAACGTTGGGTTTAACTCCAGCTCGCACACGGGGTGCAGAACACTCAACTGCTTTACAATCAACTGAATCTACTTTATTGCTTGAATCAAGGTTCTTATATACATAATGGTGGCTAAATCATACGTGATACAAAATACAGAACATAATACAAGTTTCCCTTGGAATAAACAATTTAATTACCACGTATCCGCAATTTCACAGATATGGGAGGACACTTTCGTGGATCCTGCAGAACTAGTGTTCCTACGTGTTTTTAGACGGAAAACACGGACAAGTTTCCATATTCTATGCGACACGTAGCAGGAATATTTTCACGAATACTCTAACAAAGGGTTACACATAACTCACATTTCCGGTTGTAATTATGTAATCAAAGCTTACTTTAGAATTGTTTGTCACGCTTTGTCACGCTATGCTTAACTTTACAATACAGTGTTCGAATTCTCCAACTTAGAAATTTCCAGTTATGTGATATGGACTCGCAGACGTCATTTGAAACACTCCAAAACATTGCAGGCCTTACCGGAGTCAGGACTTGAACACGAATGGCAGCTTTGGTGGAGCTACCAGTTCATACAAAGAATACAACGTTGGACAATCCCAAAGTTGTCTAGGAACAATTTGTCGTTCTTTCATAAATTGTCCGAGCTAATAAGCTGTACGTCTTTACGCTTTAAAATGCTTCGTTATTTACTAGCAATACGAAGCAAAATAGCGTGATTAAATAATTCACGCCTGAAAGCACATGTCGTGAGTACATTTTCATTGTGCAATAGGGCAAAAATTACAAATGCTGTTGCACCGACTTGACACAGAAATTTCGACGTTCCTGAGGTTTCAAAGCTAGAAATAAGTACGATGTAAAGCATTCGAGAGCTTCAATCGAAAACTTAAAATCCTTACTGATGTTTGCTTTTGCTATGCGGACATGAAATCACACTAAAATTTTCGGTTCGTATTGATTGAGCTTTGCTGAGACTTAAATTGTCTCACAGCAGTCATTGAACCACGATTAGTTTGATCGAGTACTCTGTGCATTTGCTTTCCAGCATATTGACACAACTATACAGCAAAAACCAAACAGTCAACTCCTGAATCTGTGTATTTTTTAACTGGGTTGTTTGACTGGAATCATCGAGCCTTGAGCCATAAGATGCATAATTACACTGCCATTCATTTCAACTGAACCGCATGTCTCGTGAAATGCACAGTAAACTAAATTATTTTCCATAGCCTACCTTAAATGGAAACCTCTTTGTCTTTCCTCGTTGTTCTTCACAAATATTCCATCAACAAAATACCAAGCAAGATTACATTTTGAAGAAAGTACTTCTGGACCCTAATGGAGCAAACCATATAAACCAAATGTAAATACAGGATGATTTTAAGGAAGGTTTAAACCATGCTGATCCGTTTGCACCGATTTAGATCGGTGTCGATAGGTGTCATGATTTCAAGGATGACTCTAATCTAAAAACGGGATCAACTAACTTCGACATACACCTCTAGCGAATAGTTGTGATTTGAAGTTTCCATTTGAGTTTAAGACGCTTTTAGATGCGCTTCGGTTTCATTTGAATTATCGCACAGGGCAGCTCAGGAAGACATGTTGAGCATACCTTAACACCACGTTAAATTGAGAATTATCTTCATAAGTTTGAAGCTGCAAACAGACGGCGGGATTGCTTGAACAAATGGCTACGAATTAGCACTGCCCCTTGTTCGCCAATACCTTCATAACTCGAATGGAGTATAAAAATGGCGAGTGAAATGTAAGACCGTGTACTGCCATTATTTGAAAGCCGGTTGGATATACCCTTAGCAACGGGGAAGTCCCTTTGTAAGAAATGAACTTGAGCCTTGGACAATTCAAGGATAGGAAAGAAGTTGCGCTAAAAATGAGTCGACTTGGGATACCTTCGTGTTGAGATAGAAATGTCTACACGGACACAATCCTAAAATATTCTACAAATACCAAGAAAACTAGTTTGAATTAGCGAACTGAAAGGATCCCTATCAGACAATGACGTCATTCTTAAATGTATCCGTTCACGCAGCAGGAACGAAGATGTCACGTTTTGATTTGAAAGAAAATACAAGCTACTGCTTTCAATATCACGCGAGTATTTCGAGTAACCTACGAGGGACATACGAAATCTCCAATTTACGCACGAAAAGATAAGGATTTCATACGAGTAAGGAACCAGCCATCATATATTACCAAGGGGGGGTGGGGCTGGAATCATTTATTGCCAACTAGGGATGGGGTCGGGGGAGGAATTTTGGTTTTTTTACACTTCAAAACTTGGACTGTTATTGCTTATGACCAGGCGTGAGGTCAAATGGCTGGATATTGGCCGAGTTCTTTAATTCTTTTATGGACCCCTACGAAGGCGAGGTCCATAAAAATGCGAAAAAGGAACGAGGCTAATATCCATCTCGACCAAACAAGCTTAGTCAATAAGAAGGCCAACTGTGTTTGTGGCACAAAAAACCCACGGAGTCGCTTCTCTTTTCTTTGTTTCGACTTTCCTCTACTCCTTTTTGCGTCTACATCGCCGATATTGTCCAAGAAATAGGAACTTAGTGACTCCTTGTAATTAATTTTTTTTCATCCGCGAGATCAATGCGGGTAGTCCCGGGCGCGTGAGATGGGCCTATCTTGCCCGCTCGGGTAGCCAGTGAGAATACATGTTCACGACTCGCTTTATCTTGCCCATGGGTGCTGCCACGATGTAATAATAAAGAGTATCCTTTGCCTCCCCAACTAGGTTTGTTTCATGTACCTAAAGTCGTGGCATAGTCTTCTGATCAAACATATATCTGTAGCAACCTCTTTCGATTCATCAGACATGACAAGTACTGTGTATGAATACCTACAATAATTGTATACGTAGATTTCTTTGGCTCTAATTTTTGCACACGTATCCTTGGTTCTCTCGTGACATCTCAGAAAATACAAGATCCAAAATAACCAGGGCCATTGCAGTCTTACCTTTAAAACACGAAAGATCTCCTAAAAATTAACCCTTTGGAAAAGTTTCAGTGTCGTGGGGTTGTCCATTTTGAAAATAGAGCCATTTTTCAAGTCGTAATTTTTGAAAATAAAGCCATTTCTCACGCCGTAATTTTTCTGCTAAGGAATTGTGACAGTACAACCAATCAACTACCCCTGCATATCTACTGACCTAAGAGCAATGCGTTTATATTTCGTAAAAAAAAAAAAACACGCAAAAAATGTCACTATAAGTCCCAAGTAATTACTTATTATATATCACGCTGAAAACATGTCACACCTTGCAAAGCTATGTTCTACTTTATTGCTCTTTACGGTAAATATGAAAGTGTAGTAAATTGTTGGTGTGTTAGTCACACGAAACGCGCGGAATGAATGATATCTACTTGTTGACTGAGTCAGGGGGGCTGGACAGGGAAGTATATGACTCGAGGTCATATGTGGACTATCAGCAAAGAAAAGCTGTCACTGATCGTATACTTAAAAGTGAAGATGAACTAGACGAAAACTTTAGTCTATGTATGCGCCAAGATGGCAGCACGCTTTTGTAACTTGCTCTGTTTAGGGGTCTTCAATTAACTTATTCCATGGTTTCAGCCTCCCATTACCAAGTTGCAAAGTGGTAAGAACCTCTGCCACCTATTGAGTATCAATGGGGAATCCTTTCGCTAGGTACACGGAATTTCCCTGGCCTATTTTTCAGACCGTCATTGAAGCGTATCGAGTCTACAGTCTTTGCAATCAAATATTCGATTTCAAGACTCAGCAAACAAGGAAGCACAGTGCTCATACTTCCTTGACGCCTATTCTGGTTTGACCTAACGATTCATATGGATATTCAAAGCAACCCAGGACCCGAAAGGCCGGAAAACTCTCAAATAAATCATCTGCAGACATCGGCTAACAGCTTCCGAAATTTGAATAATCGTGCTTCAAATGCAATTAAATATTCAAGATATGATCTTCTACAGCTGCGGTTACGGCTATTTAAAATCCCAGACGAAACCTTCCATTTGCTGAAAAGCAATGAAATATTGAGAATACGAGGAGTTCGCTCTGCTCAGGCTGTCTGAAAGCGTCAGCATAATATTGCAATCTCTAATGTTCAACGGAAACCTGGCAACAATAAACCCGGCGAGAGAGGAGTGAATTTGCATAATCTGTGCTCAGTAAAGCGCTTTGGAGAAAATAAACAACCTTCCAAAACGCCCGGTGGGCTTGAAATCCTTCATTTGAATATTAGATCGCTAAAACATCGCGCTCACTTGTTAGAACTACGGCAACTTGCATCTGAAAGGAATAGCGACGTTATTACAATCTCTGAAACATGGCTCAACACGTCCCTTCAGCAGAGATACAAATTAAAGGTTACAATATACACAGGTTAGATCGACTTCACAAAGGAGGCGGCGGAATATGTGCCTATGTCCGAAAAGATCTTAAATCATCTGTACTGAAGGAATTTTCATAGATATTGGACCGAAATTTCCATCAGCTTTGGATAAACGTCCAGTGCAAGAAACGCAAATCAATAATTATTTGCGTGACATATGGCCCCGACGACTCTCCTTTGAGTTCCTTCGAAGAAGTACTTAAGCCCACTTATATCGAAGCCCAGTTATATCCAAGCCTTGCTGCTTGACAAACCGATCACAATCCTAGGCGACCTAAACTGCGATGGCCTCAAGAAAACTGGCACTGAATTCAAGACTTTGGAGAAATTCTATACGGATATGAACTTAAAACAACTCATAACAAAACCAACCAGGATAACAGCGACCACTCAATCCCTGCTTGACTTTATCCTAGTTTCCTCCAACAGTCCAGTGTGTGATAGCGGTGTAATACATCGATCAATCAGTGACCATTCAATCGCTTTTGTCAACATCGCCAGAAATCGAGGACATTTTACTCCCGCATTCATTGGTCAGCGGATTGGAGTCGGATGAAAACAAAGATAGTGGTTAGGACAAGTTCCATATTAGAAATCGAGCGATTTACGTTCTGTTGACCTTCTTTATGGAGAAAAAAGCAAAACAAAAAAACAGCTTTGAACATATCTCTTGGTATTTTTAAGGTAGAGCGACTTATAGCAATTTGCTGTCTGATGTAATGCAAGGGACAATCTGTACAAAGCTTCAATGCCCGTTCAAACTGGCTTTATTTGTAATCGTCTACGGATGTCAGACATTTTGGAAATTGTAGCTTAAACCACTTGCATTAAATAATGGGAAGATCTAGGCAAATCTTACTTGAAAAGGGCTTTTTCTCCCAGTTGAAAACACAAATCAACGAACGTACTATACAGATCTCTTTGATCTGCTTCCTAATTTTCCCTCGAGAAAATAAATTTGTTCAAGGCGTACTTTAGTATGAGAGGGTCTGGATTGAGTTTATTTCCCGTCAAACATTGCTGAATAAGAAAAACAAATATGGCGACAGATTAAAGGTTTCGCAGAGGGTTTTTCTTTTAAAGCTTTCCCTTCTGGTGCGTTCTCAATGATGGTCTCAGATCACAGACCACAGAGCAAAAGTAGCAATTTTCAAGCTCTTTTGGAAGTATCTTATTGTCAAGAAATGTTTCTTTTTATAGACGATTTGCTTACTTCGAACTTCCCTTTATTTAATGCGAGTCAGAGCTAGTTGACTTCTTGGAGGGTTGCTCCTCAAATCGACGATCCTTTGCTATGGATTACGCTATATTTGAAACAGACTAGAGGAAATGACTAGCCTCGAATATCGAACATTGCTGACATTCCTGGAAGTAAGTAGACAAACAGATTTTGAATTATTTTTATGCTAGAAGTACAGCTTAATCTCTACTGAACTTGTTTCGAGTCGGAGCTAGGGAATACTCTGACTCGTATTTGTTGTATTTTGCATTTTTGTGGAAATCCCATACATTTCCTTACATGATTTCGCCGCCATTAACTTCTCAATACGCACGCGCATCCGGCATTTTGACCCAAATTTCTGGTAATGAGCTCATGGTTAGGAAACCCAAGACTACCCCTCAGTACATTACCACTAAAGTTACAAAAAGTATAATGCGGATCTTTTTGTCACAGTTCTAGCTAAGGAAGCGGATTCACTGTTCACCATCTTCGATCAAACCGATGTAGACTCTAAGCTCAATATTTTAAATGACACTTTGCAGTCTGTCCTGAGCTTACACGCTCCTGTGAAACAAATTAAACTACGGAGTAGACCTTGCCCCTTCTTGAACCAGGAAATCAAGGATCTTATGAGATCGCGAGATCTCCTCCTGAAGCAATACATTCAGTCTCGCCATGACACCGAGTGGATAAATTTCAAACATTCCCGTGACTTGGTCAAGAAAACGCTACAAGAAGCTGAAAGAGATTACACCTTTGAAGAGGTCACAGCCAATAAAACAACTCTGGCTCACTTTGGAAAATTATAAATCGTGCCATCCCCTCCAAAGATAAGCAGAGACCTTCCTTTACAAAGGATTTTACAGTTTTAGCCAACGAATTCAATCAGTTTTTTGCTAAGGTCGGCTTAAATGCCGCTGACGTGGTACAGCGCTTGAGGGAAGAACATGACATCACAGTCCGAGATTCTTCATCCGAAACTGACATGGATACTTCCTCTATGGAATCATTCAATTTAAGGACAGTATCACTTGAAGAGGTTTGGCAAATTGTAACATCTCTCCCAATGAATAAATCGCCGAGACCGGACAAGATCAGCGCTCGTGTATTAAAAGACTGTCTCCTTGTCATATTGGGCCCTTTCACTGACATCATCAATTGTTCCATACTTACTAGTACATTTCCTTTCAACTGGAAAGAGGTTGAGGTGATCCCGATTCTTAAAGACGGTGACCATGAGAAAGCTGCTAACAATAGACCTATATCTATGCTAGCCGTAGTTTCAAAGGTCTTTGAAAGGATTGTCTTAAATCAGCTCAGCGCCAATATCAAAAAGAACAATCGACTCACCACACACCAAAGCGGCAATAAAAATGCTCATTCTACAGAGACCCTAAACATCCTGCTTACGGATAACATACTCGAAGCAATGGATAAAAAGCTGATAACAGCTCTAGTACTATTAGATCTATCCAAAGCCTTTGACAGTATAGACCATGCAAGACTGCTCCACAAACTTTTCACCATAGTAGCCTCACACTCTACTGTCAAATGGTTCAAGAGCTTTTTAACTGGTCGCAGGCAATATGTGAGAATCGGCTCCGCCTACTCCGAAACTCTACCTACCCTCAAGGCGCAATCCTATCACCATTGTCTGCATTTATCTCAATGATTTACCCACGGCACCGACTTTCTGCAATTTGGAATCGTATGTGGATGACTCAATAATATTCATGTCATTTCCACTCGTTGAGCTTCATGCTGCCATTGAAAAGCTCGAACAAGATCTTTACAGCGTAGCCCAATGGTGTTGTGAGAACTATCTATTTATCAACCCCGATAAAACCAAACTCCTTTTCCTTGGCACTAGACAGATTTTAAGTAGGTTACTGAATGACCCTAGTGTGGTATTCTTGGGTAAAACACTGAAGCCAGTTGACTCTGCCAAGGACTTGGCAGTCCTCCTTGACCCCCATCTGACCTACGATCACCACATTTCACGTGTAGTATCATCTTGTTTCGCAAAGCTTTGTCAAATTAATAGAGTCAAAAGGAGCTTCGACAAAAAACACTAGAGTTCTTAATAACGTCGCTAGTTTTTAGTAAGATGTTTTATTGCTCATTTGTATGGTCAAATACCACACTCCAGAATGTAAACAGAGTATAATCTATTCAAAATTTTGCCAGTAAGATCATAACAAACTCTAGGAAGTTCGACTATGTAACACCTTTGCTTCGGGAGCTAAATTGGCTTCCTGTTAAAGAACAATTATTTTATAGAGACTCCGTTCTGACCTTTAAATGTCAGAACGGTCTTGCGCCTCAATACTTAACGAGTAAGTTTACCAAGCGACCGAGGATCAAATATACATACTCGTAACACTCGTACGCGGAACTCTTTGCAGATTCCGCTATACAGAACGACTACTGGCCAGCGCACTTTTTCCTATAGAGGGGCCAACATATGGAATAACTTGCATAAAGAACTTAGGCAAAATGCCTCATTGGCATCTTTCAAGCGCGCTCTGCAAGACACACTATTGAGGCAGACATTTCCTTTGTAAGCTCTAGAACTTGGTGGAATACTATCTTAAATTCTGACCATGAGTTTTATCGTTATTTATGTTTTCATAAATTATAAAAAGTTTGTAAATAGTTTCTGAAAAACCTCACGAGGATGTAACTATTAAAAGATGATGACTTTTCCTCTTTATTTGAGAGTAATCGACGCCAATCTTGATTTGCAAACTACATCTGACATGGGTATTCAACTATCTATGCTACTGCGCAGAACATAAACGCTATTTACGAGGAAAACAGCTGTAAACTGAGCGATGACTTTAATTTTCGCACACACCTAGGCTACTTGCCCCATGGGGGGCATAAAACAAAGAAAATTGGTTATCATCTTTGAAACTTTTCCGAAAACGCGGAGAAAGACACGACATCATGATTTACGGACCGAACACTACGAGGTCCGTGCGTCATGAAATAGAGCCAACATTTTCCTTCTAGCCCACCAAACTCAGCCGATAAGTATTTTATCATATGACTATGTGCTGAAAATTTCGAAAAATTTGTTTTAACCTAAAAAGAACGTACTTGCATACAAAAAAGTGCGCGCACTGGAAAACTGCTAAAAATATTTTACAGTAAAAAAAAATCCTTTTTTTTTTCTTTAAGTCAGAAAGAGAAACAATAATTCATCAAGACTTGCCCCTCTTTTTGTTATTTTTTTTATTAAAAGTTAAAGTCACGTTCTCGGAAAATGCTTATGACCCGTGTAAGAACAGGACCAGCCTACACACGTCAGTTTCAGAATGGTTTTCAATGGATTGCACTGGCGGGGCTGTACTTATCATATGGTAAAACAAGATTTACAACTACGTTTTCTAAGTGGTGCAGCCCAGTGGGTTACCTTAAGAAATTAGACAGTCATCCAAACCCGGGCATGCTCTCATACAAGCCGCTGACTAAAAAAATTGGTTTGCGGGATTGCGTGCAGTGATTATCGGGGCGGGCGAAGGGATTGTTTTTAGCGAAACCCCAAGATAACAATTATAGCCATAGCAAAAATAATGGTTTGAGATCAGCCAGACTTCCACTTGTTTGAAGAAAAGTCTACAACCTTAAGTGTATGGCAACAAACCATGGCCCTTTCGATCACCCTTACCACAACTTATAACAAACTTAATAACCCATGTTATTAGTTTCTCACAATTATTGTTTGTTTTCTGAGGAATTCGGGGGTATTTATTAGGAAACAATGGGATTAAAATATGTTATTATATCAGTAACATTCCTAAACATCAATCCATGGCCTCCACAGCTCTTGAGTACACCTCTGATATCTCCGGTATACAATTTTCAGTAGTGAACTACTTTGGACTACAAACCGGAGAGTCTGCCTGAAGAAGTTCCATAGCCTTTATGACGGAATGGAAAGGTCTATTGTGTTTCAAAAAAAGAAATACTTTTCCTCCGTAATCTCTTTTAATCTTCTGGTTCAACTTTTTTGTATTTTTTTGCTTATTTTCAACTAAGACATCAAGTCAACGAGGAAAGGTAGGGAGTCAAGGAAGGGTCAAACTAAACGGGGCCAGGGTTGTAGCATCCAAAATTGATGAACCACAAAAACACAAGGCACTCGTGTGTTTCGCATGTGTAACAAGTTCTTACTACTGATTTGTACCAGACCTGACACACTCCGCAGCTTTGACCGCCTTCTTCCTTCTTCTACCTTCGTTATTTTATGTATTTTTCGTAGTATGAGTACTTAATGACATTTTTACTCATGCCCTCACGTTTGCTAAAGCTTAACAAATTAAAATACGCTGATAAATTATAATATTAGATGCAAGTGTAAGACAACAGACAATAAATCGGCCATCTTGAGTGTCTACAAACTATACCCCAACAAACTTGGCTGGTTCAGGTTCTAGTTATAGCTCTTGCATGCAAGCACAACCCTACCAAAGATCCACCTAAAACAGCGACATAGGTTTAATTTCACACTTCTGTTCCTTCGCAACAAGGGTCGAAGGAAACATAAAAACCAGCTACTAAGAAGTTGACATTTTGGTACTCGTATAGATACTGATGGAATACCAGGATTTCTCCTTTTACTGAAAAATCTTATCTTCACCGCGCGCAGTGAAGATATTATTTTTATCTTTCACGTGTGAGGATATTGGTGTGGCCATGTTTACCAACATAATTACCCAATTGCTGTTTCGAAAATGAATAAAAAAAGTTGTCTTTTACGTGGAAATTTCATCAGTATCTATATAATAAACAAAACATTACATGGCCGCTTGGGGATATGAATTTGATCTTCTCGTGCTGAAAGTATCTCTCACGAGTGAGCGCAGCTCACCCGTGAGAGATATTTTCAGCACTCGAAGATAAAATTCGTATCCCCGCGCGGCCATGTAATATTCTCCATATGTCTTCACGTTTTTGTTCAAGCCCTTGTTGAAAGGTGGCATATCTGTCTTTATCAAATTGGCGATCAGAAGCTCTTCAAAACATGGCACGCTACTGAGTTAATTTTTTTCTATGATTTGCCTCTTTACTAATTTTGATCTGTAATCCCCCTGTAATCCATAAAACCAGAAAAAACTGTATCCTGCTGTCAATGAGTAAGATGATGTAATTTTGAAGTAACTTGTCTAAAGAAAAGGATAATCAGTGTAGCCAAGACTCAGGTGTAACAGCATTTTCAAAAGATTCATTTATTATCAATTTTTCAAGAAACACTGTTACGGAAGGAAAAATGTCAGCCTCTTTTCCCTTGAAAAGTAATATTTAGCGATGAGCTTTGACACTGAGCTCTCTTCCCCCTTTCCACCCCTCTCTCCCTCTCTTCCTCCCTACCCCTCTCTCCCTCCCCTCCCCACCCCTCTCTCTCCCTCTCTCCCTCACTCTCTTACGATTCTTGTGCCCCTGTAACTTTGAAAAAAGTAGTTACTTTCAAAACTTGATGCCAACATTTCGAAAACAACCGTTTACAAGAGGTTTGACGAAATATCGCGACCGTCAGAACAATAACCTTCCGATAAATCGAGATTATCAGTAGCGTGTAAATTATCATGCATGCTTCACCATGCTTTTGTCTGGCAGTGTAGCTATTAGTAGATTGTGATGACTTTTCTTTCTGCTTGAAACATGTTGGAGGCTTAAGTGAAGCGGAAGTGATGTAACGAGTAATTTCCGGATGAATGGCAAGAACAAAGCACATCAGTAGTTAAATTTGGAATTGTTTAATTTTGAGCTCAGAACATTGCAGAGGAGAAATAATAGCTTTCTATTATACTAAAGTCTAACTGAGAGATAATCATTCACCTATTCAAGGAACAGTTATTCGCTAGATTCAAAGTGCGAACTTGTTTTAAAATGCGACCGTGATAAGAATCTGTATTATTTTCACTTTTCCGATATTCTCAATTTTAATCGTTTTTTTTTTCTTTTACACTTTTAGCCCTTTTTTTTTTTTAAACTCTGTGGAAATTTTTTCCAGAAAGCAACTGGTAGTGCAGGCACAACGTTTCCAATATCTCTATTTGATCTTCGTTCTATCTGCAATGAGTTCATTTTTTAATTCTCTTGTCCCTCCAATCATAGCCAACCTTTGGGCAACTTTTACAATGACTAAGAAAATGAACATCATGTTTAGCCAGTTACACTGAAATACGGACACTATGAGCGAACCATGGTGTACTATTCAACTTGTGACATTTCGGATTTCCCATTATCTAAGTCCAAAAATGGACCATTAAAAACTTTCATTACCTCTTTACTTAATTCTCATATCAGGTTGATGCCGTTTTCGTCGACTTAAGTTCAACATGTATGTTACGCGGACTCAAAAAACCAGGGGGACTGGAACGAGACAGTCAAAGTCCACAGCGTGACCTCCGTGAACTGTATGAAGTTTTTAGTTTTCCTTGTCCTAAGCGTTTTCTGCGATTTAATAAGTTTTGTGTTCGTTGACGTTCAAAGTTTGATGCCTAATGCTGTTTTCTTTTTGTAATTTTCTATTGTTGGACAAGCTTGGACAAGCGTAAGTTCACACCACTTCGTCGAGCTTTCATTTTCCATTTTGTTGTATTTCAAATCATTGACACGTGATTGTTTTCTTGTAGCTTCAGATTGCATACCATTACTATTTCGTAATAAATCCAGAAAACTCCAAGCTTTCCCGCTGTCATTCCCTCGTTCAGCGAACCAATATATGCCTTAGCTGCAGGCAACAGATATAGATGCCCTTGCGTTCCAGCCGATAATTCCTTTATCCCCTCACTCCACAACATCTGGATACGCTCCCGTGAAACTCTCACAAAGACGTTTCAGCAGCTGTTTCTGGTTAGGACCCTCGTTTGGTGATGATGATGATATCCGCATAGTGAGTGACGCTGTCAACAACATTGACTCCCTCACCCACTGTGGATTTATGACCCCCCTCTCCCAGGATATTCCGGGATGTTCAATTTTTGCCGATGGCTATCGGTTTTCTCTCAATAACATCGAAGTATTTTATGAAATGTTACCTTAAAGAAATTGTCATCGTTCATGGCATTAAGAGACTCATTAGCAGACAACTTAGTGCACTTATGTAATATTTTTCCAGTACACGCCTAAACACCTTTATAACTAGAACTGCACTATGCATTTAGATCAATTTGTAGGTGGTGAAACTAGAAATATGAATCTGCATTTCCACTAACAGTATGACTAAATCGCATGATGTACTTGAAGTTATTTTAACTCGTGTTTACTGGCTTTAGTATTCTGTCTTTGCCAATGAAAGGTAATCACCAGGTACTCACTTCGCTGTTCATTGCACCTTGGCTATCAAGAGACCACCTAAAGCTAAGCTCACCATCACGTCACGTAAACTGCGCACGATTCATTCAGACAACCTTCGGCGTGATATTCGGCGTTGTCAACTTTGAAGACACAACTACGTCTCCTAGCCTGGTTTCCTTAGGAGTCAAACCAATGCAAGTACCAACAGAAAACACAGCTTTGGGTCCCAGAGCTCGAATTGCATCATTGACAGCAATCAAAGAACCATCAGCAACTGCAGAACCTCTGGTACACTTGATCAAAGCAGTTTTCAATTTATTCTTCTGGTCATGTCCCATGGATCCGTACTACACATACCCAGTGCTTTTGTGGTACCTCCTTGAGGGTTGATCGAGATAGCGGAAACATGCTAAGAACTCACAGTCCTCCACTGTTAACAACAGGATATCGACTGGAAGTTCAATATCGCTCCCGCACCTGCCTGACGTGGGAAGGCCCTTTAAATCTGGAAGCTTAAAATTGAGGTCAGGTAGATAGCCAATGGAGTCCTGTATATCATCTTTTCCGCCATTCACAGTTGTTGAGCCCACGGGAATGAATGAAAAGTTTAAGCAACAGACCACTGACATAACGAATTCGTGAATGAGATGTACTTTTCTTAATGAGGAAGATCATACAAAGCTATTCGAAAGATGAGATTACAGGAATAGTTGTAAACGAAAGCTCTATGTCAGCGCGGGAAATTTATGAGAAGTACTTTGCCTGGGTTGAGGTTTACAGAAGAAGTTGGTAAATAACTATGTTACAAGCTAATAAATATCAAACCTCTACCTCTCATATCTTCCACAAGAAAATACGTTAAAAAGTTATTATTCAGTTCAGTCACAGTTTCCTAGAAAAGGTTTTCTTTTTCTTTTTTGCTCAGGTAAAAGCTTAATTGTGTTCTTGGTTTTGTTCTTTGTCCTCTTCGGCGCAATAGCTTGGGTAATTTAACACTGTATCTCCGCTTTTCCGCAGAAAGTTAAGCTGTAGATAATGGAATTCACAACCGCTGGGTGTTCATTGACCTTCTTCGTTTTTATCCCCTCAAATTTTTAGATATAAAACAAAGGACGAAAAAGCCTGCCGTCTTTGAATGAGCTTTAGTGTTCCTCCAAGTGTGGAGTTTACAGGAGAGTAATACCTTACTTTTCCCGAGTGTTCGGCCAATCAGAGAGCGGGTTACGTCAGCCACATGCATAAGTCATACGATAAAGATATTTAATAGCTCCTATAAAAGTGCTTTACCTGACAACTGCTAAGTGCTACAAGGACACTGACTGGCTACAATCAGCAATCGGTTAGAAAGAGATAAATTGATTATTCTTCATTTAACAAGCAAACTGATTTGGGAATTTTACCACCTTTGGGTTTGAGAGTGTCAGATGTACAGATCAGTTTTTCGCTTGGAAAAGAAAACATTTTTATGGTTTTAAGCACAATATTTTACGAGTTTCATGCTATGAGCAAAAATTTCCGCTTGTATTATGTGTTATTCCATGGAAAAAGGGTTTTATTATTCCACTATTATTATTCCACTATTACGTAATTTTATCATATCATGGCAATGGAACGCGCGAAATATGCCACGGTATAACTATGGGCGGCCATCACAATAAAAAATACAAGGATGTCAAATAGATCAGTGAAAACAAAGATGGTTTAAGGATCAGCTGCAGGATAGCATAGCTATAATAAAGGAATGGCATGGCCAAATTATGGACAGTCTAGTTTCCTTCATGAAACAGAACACCCTAAACATAAATAGTTTAGTCAAATGATAAACGGTTTGGTTGCTCATGTCGAGTTGGAACATGAAATTGTGAAATGGACTAGCTAAATTGCGAATAGGCTAGCACTTATTTTCAATACAGTACACAAACGGTGTAGCGTTGCGTCAAATGACTCAGGGTAATATCGAGTAGCACACCGTACGCACAAACGGTGTAGCGTTGCGCGAAATGGCTCAGCGTAATGTCGACTGACACAACGTACGTACAAACAGTGTAGCTAAGCGTGAAAAGGCTCAGTGTAATGTCGAATGGTACAGTATACACACAAAGCGTGCCGTGAAATGGCTCGGCGTTATGTAGAATGGTACAGCGTACATACAATCGGTGTAGCGTTGCGTAAAATGGCTTAGCGTAATATCAAATGGTACAGCGTACACACAAATGGTGTAGCGTTGCGTAAAATAGCTCAGCGTAATGTAGAATGGTACAGCGAACATACAAACGGTGTAGCGTAGCGCGAATTTTCTCAGCGTAGTGTCGAATGGTACAGCGTACACACAAATGGTGTAGAGTTACGTCGAATAGCTTTGCAGAACATCAGACGCTCTAGCTGAACATTAAATTGCTTAGCATTACATGAAATATTTCGATGTCGTGGCCAATCGTCGATCGCGAGCTTGCTTGAGGCGTGACGTGAAGCCCATTTCGCCGAAACAACCCAAAATACAAACCACAAATGGAACAATGATCTGTTGGGAGGCATGACGTCATCCAGTGTGAAGACTGGCGCGAAACCATCACATAGTGTAGTCGCTATGTTTAAGCCGGAGTCTTCACTTCGCCTTATCGTAATGCAGAGGCAATTCGGTAAGTTTCTCCTCTTTATTTTTCCCTGCCGATATTGCATTTATTCGTTGTCGTTCATGAAAGCGTTAATTAAAACAGCGACGAGACTGGATTCTACCACGGTTTGCTGGCCTCCTGGTTTACCACAGTTTGTACACGTTGGTGAGCCTGAACATTTATAGCATTAAAGGCCCATTTCCATCCGAGATCCTTTGTAGTCGTTTGTTTTTGTTTTGGAATCGCGCTATTGTTAAATGGCGAACTCTGATAGTCATTCACAAACACTGTTAAAAAGAAAAACAAAGATTTGGTGAAGAACACAGTAAACAAATTTGCAGCTAAATATTTGAGACTGAAAAATCATAAATCGAGTCTGTGTATAAAACTTGTACAAAGCTTACTTGATGTTGAAGGAAATTGTTCGGCTTCAACACTAAATAAAATATAAACAAATAACCAATATTGGCCAAAACGGATTTACCTTACGCATTTCAATTATAGAACAATGAATTGTACAAATGAGTCGCTTACATACATATCTCAGGATCTCATGTAAAAATCAGTCAAATAATTATTCTCACCTCGAAAAAATCTCCCCGGAGTCTCTAGTTCCATCGTGGGAACAATACAATAACATTTCTGCAAAAGCACTGTCTGTAGTGTTAACGAAACCCATGGTTGTTTTCCTTGCCCTCCATAAATCATAGACAGACTCTCGAAGTCGAATAACCTTTGCCGAGCCGGGCAGACTCGGCCTTCCTCTAGCGGCTTCCTCGGCGGCATCAACATTTCAAATGACGTTTTTCACCGTCATACATGTAAGAATTAAAAACTATTTACTGATATGGATACTACGATAGTTTGTTGTTCGCACATGATTCAAGATGGAACTTTGAAAGCCCTAATTAGTAAGATGGAAGAAGATATCAAAGCGATTCCGCAACTTCGAAGAAAATAGCGTATTTTTCATATATGAAAAATGATACGGGCGCGCAAGGCATCTCGGTTGGAAATGGGCCTTTAAAGCACTGATTTCTGTTATATTGTCGACACTCTTGTAACTGGTTTTACCCTGGTCCCAGAGGTTCTCTTCTCTCTAAGTTTAGTTGAGTTTTTAATCGAAAAATTATGACTAAAATGTTGCCTTTCAAATTTAAATCGCAGTGACTAAAGGCACGTGGGGCAGCCGGACAAGTTTACAACTACTACTGATTTCCGGCAGTCGATTATATCTCCGATACGTCTCCGGTTAGACTTATGGCTGTGATTCCACGGTAATGTGGTTTTCTTGTATGCGAATCAATGAGTGACTTCAATGGGAAAATTACCAATACGATTGCATTGCGAGGATAGTCGTATCCTCTGAGCGAAAGATCATCGCAAATGTCAGCGAGAAACTGGAAAATGATGGACTTGCCGTGACCAGTTGGCAAGATGGCGAACACATCTTCACGATTAAGCAAAGCAAACAAGGCGTCGTTTTGTTCATTTGTGAGTTGATCTATCTCTGGAAAACGATTCTCCAGAATCAAAAGAGGCTATTGTGTTAAAATAACTTTCCGATAACACCCTGTTCTGATGATAAATATACTAAAATTTGTCTTCTTTTAAAGCGTGTTTACAAGTCTCGTAGAGCAATGCGGTCTTGAGGTGTGATACTTGCCACACTCCTGTGTGTATAATATTGGCAACGCAAAAACTACCAACTGGCCGGTCCTTCGGTACGATATCGGAATACTACACCCTCCCCCACATATTTTTTCACTGGCCAATCACAGGTATCGAAAAAATAATAGCCGGCGCTTGGCGCCGTTTTTTCAGGGAGAAGAGATTTATCCTATTTCTGGGACCAGGATAGATAAGAGGAAAAACAGTAATGGCAAAGCAAGCCCAAAACAGCAGAAATCGCCAAAAAACACGACGAATACGCAAAGAATGAGTAAGTTTTATTGATCTAGCGTGGAAAATGTTCATATTTCGGAATATTTAGTGTTTTAACTGGATCATATTTTATTTCCTATACTATTCCCTATAACGCATTAAAATTCTCAAAGGTTGTTCGCGTAACTTAACACTGCGTCACACAACGCGTGACGCTTCAAATAAATAATCCTTCGCTTTTGCTCGAGACGTGAACTTGGGACGCCTGTGGTTTCATCCTCCATATAAAAATCTACTGAAGGATCCAATCGCCAATGTTTACATAAAACGATTGTATTAATTAATCTAATTTAAACAATCAGCAAATGAACTTTTACTGTTCCCAAGGATGGTTGTTCTCATCAGTACGCTAACAATAGAAGTGATTTACAGTATTAGGTTTGTGCTTTAAAGAAATATATTTAAGTTCACACGAAAGATAAGTATAAACTTAAACAAACTTGGTTATCGGCCCAGCACTTTAAGCCTGACTGATACTAGATACCAAAATTCAGCCTCTTTCTAGGCCATGTCCACCACATTGCTTTACGCCAATTAAAAAGTGCTACGTAACGCCTGCCGTGCATTTTCCGCCACAGGAAAAACCATACAGGCCTTTTGCAGCCAGAATAATACTTATGGCTTTGTCTCTGACAGAGGCGGCAGTAAGCACTTTTATAGCCTACGAGCAGGTCGTTGTTGGTCTCGTCACGCAACGTTGGAGAAATGGCGTTGCGTGACGAATTCAAATTAGGGCTGTGAAGGACTGCTGGAAGCGTGGTGCCAATGCAGTTTATTTTTGCCACCAACTATGCAAACACCAGCATATGTTACTGTTACCCGTACTCTAAGAACCACAAAGAACTCTTAATAACTAACACTTCTAGAAGAATATGTTTCTTCTTTCTTGTTTTTTCCAAAAACCACAACAACTGCTCTTCTTTTAACTGTCCCGGATGTTGCCACGTCACAAGTCACATGTTTCCATTACGTTTACGCTCTAATATTACTAAGTGTCCCATTTCAACCCACATATCCAAAACTAACTCCTGCATGTCTTCTAAATAGTCAAAATATACCCTGATGGACGCAAAATTACAAGCACCTGCAATCATCAAGGGCCTCTCTTGACTCTTGTGATACAGAATGTTTCACGGTCTTATTCTACCGCTTCAAAATACCAAATTAAGATCAAAGAGGCATTGCATATTAAGTGGGAAAAACCCATTCTTAATCAGCAATTGAAGCATCTAGAATTGTCTCTTTCCTTTTAATTATGTTGTTCCTTGGTCTTTTATTTTTTAATTATGGCAGTTAAAACGTCTGGATGCCAGAACCTACATACACGAAAGCTGGGCGTCTAGGACGTGGCCAGCTAACATGTTTAGAATTTACATTTGTACCCCCCCCCCCCAAAAAAAAAAAAATAGAAAAAAAGAAAAAAGAAAGAAAAACTAATACAAAATCATAAAAAAAAGCTTCTAAAAAAAAAAAAACCCTAGTGGTTAGTCCCTAATGTCTTAAAAACTCAACAAAATAACACTTGGCTAAGATGAAGCCTCCAACTCATGACTTTCAAAGATCTTGCAATCTTGAGTGAACTGCTGATTACAGACTTCTGCATTCTGCCTATTATTGTTATTTTTATTATCATTATTATTATTATTATTATTATTATTATCATTATTTTTTTCTTGGTCTAGTCAAGCGCGCGCTATTTACATTTTTCGCGTATTTAATATTAAATTGTAACGTAGCCCTACACGTAGTTTGTAACGTACCTGAATATAAATTCAAATATACAACCGTTAAAAGCTCATTTGCAACTGAGGATGACATAAGAATGTCGAAACAGGTCTTGGAAGTTTAAACTCAAAGTTGTCGTTTCTTTATTGAGAGTTATTGTCACTCTGCTGTCTTTACGTCCTTTTAATAATAATATTAATAATAATCAGTTTAATTACTCTTTTTGTAGCTTACAGCTAAATTACAAGAGTGGTCAAGGTACAAACCATATCTTTACAATAACATGAAACATTTTACTAAGAATATCTATATGCAATAAATTTGTCGAGACGGTTAGTAAAAGCCATAGCGGGATCATCTCTAAGAGAGCCTGAGCGTACATTGTATCCACGGGAGACAGTTGTGCGATGTGGCAGCAAGTTAGTAAGGACACCAGTGTCCCGAACTCTCTGGATAGACTTAGCGCATGTAGCGGCACGCCGATCAGAGAGAGTGCAAAGACCACACAGCACAAGTGCGTCCCTGTAGGGAAGCCCAGGAAAGTTTATTTGCAAGGCTTTTATCTGCACACTCTCAATTAGGAGGCTAAGATAATCAGGCAGGTTTGCACAAACTGGGAAGGCATACTCTAACACTGAGCGAATCAGGCTGGAATACACCATAACTAACTACCTTTCCAAAACACCTGACTTCTTCAGACAACGCAGTGCGAACAGGCGTTTGCGAGCTCTCTGAACAGTGTACACATGTGCAATCATTTGACTACGCATGTGCAATCATTTGAACACGCACTCGAATTGCGCACACGTCATGGTTGTTCATGCTCGTGCGTGAGTGGAAAAACTCGTTGCGAGAAATCATTTACCCAAACTAGATTTAGCGTCATTTTGAAGGTCATTTTATAGGAAACGTACTACGTAGTTTGATGGAATTCAGAAAAATGGCACATGATGAAAATCAAAGGCTCTGTGAGCCAAATCGCGAATTGGATAAGCCAATGTAATTTGTGTGGTCAATAGAAATGGGGGTTTGATTTCCATACTAAGGTATGAATTGTTAGACTGGTAAATGATCATTATGAGGAGTGTGATGTCAAACTAAACTAGGCCTCAGACAGAAAATATGGCCTAATTAGGATTTAGTGCAAGACAATCACTGTTCTAAATTTTACTGTAAAGGTTTATGTAATGAAAGTTCAAAAGAGTGCTGTTTTGTTTATCAAAAAACTATTGTTCCAATATTGAACTCAGTATTTGCTTGCGATGCAAGCATAGGAATGGGCATGTAAAAGCTTATGCGCTGTATGGAACGCACGGACATAAGGATAAACATATATGCATATTGTTATCAAAACGTTGCTTTCTTTTTATGCTTATACTGTCTAGTTAAGACTTGGTTGGCATAAGCGTAAGGATTAACATAAGCGAAAGACTAACAGGCAATCAGCAAGCACTATACTGCTTATACCAACCATGTCCGTATTAAACATAACATCGACTGAGCGCTTGTGCTCATGTTTATGTTGCAGCTGTGCCTATGCACCTGCGCATTAGCTTGTTATGTTCATGCCTATGCTTGTGTTGCAACTGAGTACCGCGCTTGAAGCCTGTCCTGCACTTCTGAGATAATTATTAGCACAGGGATGAAAACAAGCACAAGGATGTTCACACCACTCTAAAGTTTATGTTTTTCGGAATTCTTATTGTAAGTCAGTGGATACTGAAAACAAGGATTTTTTCCTTATTTTGAGAGTCAATTCCTTGAAATGTAAGGATCAAGATTTCGGCTTTTAAGAATTTTATACTCTCCAATAAAAGTTCCTCAGTTTAAGAATACCACCATTAAAAATAAGATTTACATTCCTTGCTTTAAGATTTATGACTTCGAATTCTCATTTTAAGGGTATTTCCACTGTTGAAAAAATATCTTAAATCCTTGCTTTTAGCAAGTATTCATTCTATGTAGAAAGGTTCTTCTTCCAACTAGATTTATGATGAATGCTTGCCAAAATTTCAGATTAACTGTGGAATTGTGCTTGTCAAATTCCCAAGGAAATATAACTATAAATATAATTTGAAAAACTTTTTTACATTAATTTTTCTTTCAACACACTCAATATCTGTGATTCATGAAACAAGACCACAGTTTTGAGTGTTCCTAGTTCAACCTAAATATAAAGCATTAGGAATATCCTTGTTGCATGTAATTCACAAAAAATTTTACTTCCAAATGACAATCAAAGAGGTTGTCAAAATAAATCATAAATTTATAACTTCCAGAAGAATAAGCATGGATTGTAAACTGCTACCATTTGTAATTTTTATTTACAATCATGTGATTATTATACGAAAAGTTACTGAACCAGAGTAAGGAATCTCAAACTAAATATAAACCACTAGTTGACAGAATTATAGTCATACACCAGCAAGGATATTTATCCTTGTGAAGGGATTGTTGTTGTCACTGTCAACTTAATTATTGTTTTAATCTTCAATAGGATTCAAAAGAAAAGTTGCTGTATCAATTTCTTGAAGAACATTTCCTAGGTGTAAAGTCTCTATGACGAACATTTAGTTACAGGCAAATCTGTAACAAGATTTTTGACAAAGAGGAAGAGTAATTTTCGGTATGATTCAAAGGAAAGGCTACTTTACCTATTCCTTGAGGAATTTGTGTTTGTCATGAAGCCGCTATATACTGTTTATTTTAGTGTTGGTAAATCTGCATGAAGATTTTTATTGAATAGTTAAAATTTCAGCATATTACGTTAACATGTAGCTGTGCCATTTCTTGAAGAATTGGTGTTAGGTATAAACCCATGTCACTTTGCTGTACATTTGATCTACATCAAATGAAGTGAGGTCTGTAACTGCCAAAAGGCGTGTCCTTTCGTGGCCACTGACAGCAATGATTTCAAACGCTCGATAGAGGAAGAGGTTTGAACTAATAAAGAACCACAATGAAAATACAAGTTTACAAAATGCAGAAATATAAAACTGAAAGGCGGCTAAAGCGAACGCGATGAACATAATAACTAGGAACTTACATTGTATCGGCGCTGTAGGCCGCGAAAAAAGGGCAACTACACCAGATGTTCTCTCGGTGAAATCAACGATGAAACTAAAAAGCTAGAATATTACAACATGTAAATCATAGCGAACGCGGGAAAGAAAAACAAAACGTATTCCCGAGGGAATGCTAATAAACTGAAATAGAATGCAAAGAATGCTAAATTCTACAAGGTCTAACTTAAGTCTTGCTTCAAAATAAAACTTGCTGCTGTGCAGGTATCTTCAGTTCAAAATGATGTAAAACATTTTAAATAAAGAACAATTTGGGTTGATTATGTCAGATTAAAAGTTGTTGTTGAGTTTGTAGTATGGCCCTGCTAAACTGTGTTACATGCACAAAATATTGATAGAAAGAACCCCTTCCTGGAGTGAAGATCTTTGCCTCAAGGACATAGGGATGATGTATTATTTAAAAATCTTTGAGGAGTAAGTGCTCTCTTTTGAGATCTTTACTTACTCATTATTAAAAAAATAGGTCTTACTATGAGAAACTTCAGTCACCTTAAAGTAAGGACTCTGCTATCAGTTTTAAGCTGTATTTGTCAGTGCATATTCCTTGTTTTGAGAACTGATAATTACACTCATTTTGAGTAATATCAATTTTCATCTTTAGAACTTCCTGTTCCTCACTCCAGGACGCATTTTTAAGAAAAAAAAATCCTTAATTCTTGAAAGGTATCTGGAAACATACAAACTTAACAGTGCACTAATAGCGCATACACAGTGTGAGTTACACAATTGAAAAAACAGCATATCGATTGATTGAACTTATGCTTAAGCTTCCTTCAGTGCAGTTTCCAATTGTGAACCACAATTGAACCGTCCTCGAGTAAACGTCGCATTTTGTTTAACTTCCTTTCTTTGTTTTCTTTGTTTTCTTTTTCGGACACAATAATCATTTTTCTGGATATATACATTTAAAAATAGAAGTATTGACGCCACAAATGAAATGTACGCTGCAAGAGGTAAAAGTGTATTCGGAGATTGGGCAAACTTTAATTAATTCACAAATGAAAAACCTATACTTTTTTACTCTTTCAAGATTATCATTGCCTTCTTTTTCGCCCCAACACTATTCTTAGCAACAAAGGTCGCCACTTCGTCTGCTTATCACTCGCCAAAAACTATCAAATGCATTCAAAAGCCTAAAATAGAAAAAGTATACAGGAATCGACCAATCGAGCGAGCAAGCGCCATTCATCACATCATAGCTACAACTCGCTCTTGCGCATGCGCGCAATTGACGAGTTAAAAAGCGTCATTTTTACCAACATTTTTTTGGAACTGAAGAGGGCACTTTGTTTTTTCGTGTGGCTCAAAGTCACTAACAACAAATTCCTCTAAAACGTACATATTCCTAATAAGGGAGAGTCTGTGCAAGGGCACATGTTAGTAAGATTTACCTTGACACGAAGCGAGCTAAAGTGCTCAACTGTTGACCTGTTATGACCCGATCGATCAATTCCTGAGAGTTAAAGGGATAAGTTCATTCATCTCACAGGTAAAAACATATTTGAGGGGAAAAATACATAGCGTTTTTTCTCTTACTAGGGGCTAATTGTGAGCAAAGATGGAGACAGTTTGCATTTTTGTTTGCATTTTTGTTTGACTTTTTGCACGCATGTTCTCTTGAATGCAAAACTCACAAGAGATAAACAGAAACAAGCTAGCCGAAATGAGGGTGTGGGCCAAAATGCATGGTCAATTTTCCAGAAAATGAAATGTTAGCCAATAACAGGGCAACGACTGCTTCTGGGCTATATGAAACTGAAACGGTCTTGAAACCTATTAGGTTTAAATGTTAGGTCTGGAGATTTGAGAGTGATGCGCTGCCGCCTGATTCAAAGGAGAACGTCGGTTTTGAGCCCAAAGAATCCTTTCAACGATAAGTTGGACGGTTCTTGCAAATTGTGGTGAGTCACCTGATATATTTATTGAAAATGATAATTTTATCGTTGCTCCAAGGATGCGAATAAAAGAAAGACATTAGTTTAATGACCTTAAATGCTTGCCTTGCCAATGTAGCAAAAATGGAGGGTTGAGATAAGCATTCAATTTCAAGTGCGATACTAAGAGCAATTTGTGGTGGGTGAAGTTCTAACAAGGCTCTTCAAAAATAAGGGCCTGGGAAGTAATTTCACTCATTCCACTCTAAAATTCTACTGGCTAAGTCTCTTCGCTTTACTAACTGATGACACAAAGCATCACACAGGACCTCAAATGTTGCAGCTGGTCCTTCCTTCTGTTTCCAGTGCAGTAACATTTTGTAGGCTTTTTCAGAATATTCCTCATTTTCCTTGTGAAACGCTGTAAGCTTTGCCTCCGCGATTTGTAGGCGACGTCCAAGTGGCTGCCAGCTTTCGGCGATCTCTTGTGACAGCCACTCTAAATCTTCGTCTTTGGGCACTCTTTCTTTGACATAAAAGATAAGAATAGCAAAGGAGGGCGAATGTTAATCAAGTCGAATGTCAAATACAACCCTCGCCAAGTCTCTCTGAAACTCCTTTCCCTTTTTAATATCTAAACATATTATACTTCTTTTTTTTTCATATTTTTAGGATTTTCTCTGAGGCGGGAAGGGAAAGGGCTATTGAATTTTGGTCAAAAGTTAAAAATGAAAAAGCTTAATTAGGCACATATTGGGCCATTTTGCAATCTTATTTCCTTATTCACTTTACAAATGAATTCAGTGCCTGAATTAGAAGTTCAGTTGTCTCTACCGTTCGAAGTCCAAGATAACTGTACCGTTGTGCTGTAACTTCAAACCATTGCAACTCTCTTGTGGTGTTTGACCATCAGAATTGTACTGCTGTTGTTGTTGTCTATAAAGGATATTGTTGAAACTACGAGCAATCATTGCTCCTCTCCAACCCCCTTCCTTCTAAATAGCTAAACGTGGAGAGGAAAGAAAGGCTGCACGACAGACTGTTGTCTTCAGACTGTTGAGTCGACAAAATTACCCGCAGCGGTTCGGTGTAAATGCTCTAGGGCACGAAAAACGAGCAACCATAACTAGGGACGCTTCAGCTATAAAATTTGCCAGAAGAAGATAAAAGATTGGCTATCAGTTGAATCAAAGAGCGAGACGTAACAGTTAGGGTTGTGCCTTGGGTTTCAAGAACAGCACTGAGCTATTTCAGCACGAGTTGAAATAGCTCAAATAAGCTGAGGATGGGTCGTGGACAAAGATATAAGCGTGACGCTTAAATAAAAAGTTCAGCACTGATCGACCGTTACTTAAGTTGTGCCTTACGCTAACAAGTACTTAAATATGAAAGAAATCAGATCTTCTACTAATGCTACAAAAGGTTAAAGTTCCCAAATTTGCAAAAACACCGATTCTAGTTCAATCACAAAAAGAACTTCTAAAAATAATAGTAATGTTGTAACAACAACAGTCAATATCATCGATAATAGTATTGACAATTATGATGATAATTTGACAAGTAATGTAATACAAAGTTGTATTCTCATTATAAATACAATGCAACACTTTCTAACAACCTGAGTTTTACGGGGAATAAATATGCAATAGCAACATGCAGCTAGAAAGATATACAATAAAAAAGAAAATTAAGCACAAAACGTTAAATGGCAGAACTACCTTTTTCTAGACAGAGTTTCTTTTCCTCTGGAGGCTTAACAGGGCTGTGTGACAATAATTGTTCAATTGGGCGCTTGCATGTTGACCGGTGCACACTTTGGGTGGAAACGCCTGCATTATAACAAAAGTTAATAGCGTATAGAGGCTACTACCTAAGTTTGTAGGATTAATTGTATCCGATGACGTTAATATAGAGTAGTGTGTATCAATAGTTCTATTCTAATCAAAAAGGAGCAACAATTCTTTGTCACATTTTCCAAAGGGGACTTTTCTAAGAACGAAATTTGATCTAAGATTACAGTTGAAAAGCAATGTTAGGATGCATTAGATTTTTCGGGCTTATTATATTCTAGAATTTTAATGATAACCAGAGTAAGACTGAAAATTTATCATTAACGCATTTTCCAAACTGGTTCGCGCTACTCATTTTCACTTGAAAATTCAAAGAGGAAGGAGGGACACACCCACCGGCTCTGTACCGAGTTTAGGTGACAGGAGAGAAAACTGCATTACTGTTCATCGCTGCTCATCGTGAGGGAAACATGCTTTGATTTATTCCAACATGAAATTAGGCAAGTTATTTTGACCTTACGGTGAGAGAACGTGATGTGGTCGCCATATTAACACAACAAAAATGAAAAAAAAAACCTCCAGTCGTGCATTTCTAGGTTTGCAAATTTAACAATATGGAATATCTTATAATATCTAATCAACACGACAACCACAAAAACAACACCAAAACTTAACTTACCAGCTCCTTTTTCAAAGTCGGACAAAGCCTGCAAATCGGAGGAAATACATGCAATATCACAAATGTTTAAGGAATAACGAAAGTCCATCAATTAAATAATAACTGAACAATAAGGAAGGTGATTTAGGTAATTCAGTGGAGAAAGAGTATTGGAGACATAAAAAGTTACTTAGAAAGCTCTTAAAAAGAGGAAGAAAAATGTCTTAAACTTGTTTACCATGCCCGAACGAACACAAGCCCGTGAATTGGCGGGGAACTAATTCGCGCTATTTTCAAGGTCAAGGGAACTGTCCAGTTTTGGTTGCTTTTTTCAAAGTTGGATGCCAAGGAATCGCCATACTGAACCACTCTATGGTTACCCACGGTGTTCGCTTTCTTCGCATTTTTCTTGCTAATCTTGGCTTTTTTTAGGATCTAGTTTTTGGGATTAGCTTTTCAAGCGTTTCTAAAGAGCTTGCAAGCTTCCCTACTCACATAACGTCGTTCGACACCACCACAGCTTTACAGACGGCGTTTCCGTATCTTTTGAGTTGATGGTATATAGAAAATATTTGACTTCTAAGTCGAAATCTGCCATGAATAAATTGGATTCTGCAGACCGCGAGGTTAAAGGTCAGCGACATGATCAACATCATACGA
>NC_142520.1:27146814-27169314 GCF_964205215.1 Stylophora pistillata
ACAAATGTTTTTTTTCTTGAGACACTTATCTGGACAAGGTTTGCACAATGTACATTGTACAGACACATTCCAAGAAACAGACTTCAACCACTGACAGGAGTTATGCAATGTAGTCCGGCAAAGTCCTAGATAACTGGCAAAATAAATAAAAATAAGAGCAAATTGTATTAGTCATAGTACAAAGTAATGGAGAAATAAGTTGACTCAAGGGGATGGCGGGTGGAAAAGAGAGTCAGGTAAAATTTGACCTGAGAGGATCGACTTAAAATGGTAAGAGACGAGGGTGATTTTGGAAGAGGTCTATCGAAAGGTTGTAGTAAACAAAGTGGATTTCTTCACCTATGGTATCTGATTTAAAATTGTCATTATAGGCTCACTGTCATAGTTCTGGTTGTTAGATTACCAATTCTCCTTTTCCTTTGTTCAAGCAAAAAAGAACCTGTAAGCACGCGTGCAGTCTACCTTAACAATTCCCTACAAAGTCTTTTCTCTTCCTCTTGATTGGAGTCAGCGTTTGTCCAGAGTTTTACGCTGATCAGAGTTTTGTGAGCCTCTAAGGTGATGTGATATAATTTGCTGACATTGAATCGAGCAGACTTTGCATACAGGGTGGGTTCTTTGCAGATGCCACACAGCTGTGAGGCCCATCCCCAGAAAAGTGCAACCAGCCTACAAAATAGACCACTTGGAACATAGTTGGTGTTAAAAGTGAGGAACACCGGTAGAGGGCCGTTGTCTATGTCCTTGCTTCTTTTGTCCTTCATTGGTAGTGTCAGCATACAGGGTACAAAGTAAGGGAAGTCTCTCCCTTTACAGCCTCTAGAGTTGCAGATTAGATTGAACTTTTCCATTACTTCAAGTAAATTCTCCCTTGCTCCCTCTAATTTCAAGTTTTCAAATGCGCGATTGAGCAAGTCGTTGGAAAGAAATCCTTCATTCTCGAGGATTCGGTAATCTCTCTTGATAAAAGGTGCTGCTTTCCAAGTTGGATTCACTGTTATTATCTTAATGAGTACATTGATCAACCATTGTGGATCCAGAACTACCATACCATCTGGATTTTGAGGGAGATCATGATGGATAATTGTTCCACGAGAATGTAAAAAGTGAAGAAGTTCTTTTACGTCATCTTTGACATCAAAATGGCAAATGGCTTCAGCAACATCCTCTTCAAAACACTTTTTAGGAAGATAATGCTCCCCCTTTTCCACCATTTCAAAGACTTTTTCCTCGACACGGAGCCACTGCAAAGGAACTTCCTTCTTTACGTGTGGCATCTTTTCAGCCAGTTCCAATATTTTCTGACGCAGAGAAACTATCTCTGAGTCTTCTTGCTGATCTGGATTACCAGCTTTTGTGTTATCAATGACAAAACTGTCATGGATGTGATCTACGACTTCACGTGGAGCCATATCATAAATTTTCTCCAGCGCTGCTTCCATTACTTCGGTAGGATCACTCCCCGATTTTCTTACTTTATCAGCATACGTACCCACAAGTATCACTGGAGGAAAAGCACCTTCTGTTGTCTGTCCGAGTTTCTTTGCAGTTAACAAAGAATGTACCAAGTCCAGCCATTTCAAAATGTGATCAAGGTTAGTATCCTCTGTGTCTGGTGATGTTACTTCTACCTCTGCATGATCAAGGGGCCGTACACGACACTGTGCCGGGGCAGCCAATTCGCTTCTCAGATCCAACGCTAACACATATATGGCTTCTTGAGACATAAAAATGGGATGAATAGCATGATATACTGTTTGGCCAGCAAAATCCCAAATCACAGGCCATATGCTGTCATCTTTGTTCGGACCGTTCCTTTCAAGGCTAGACTCTACGAGAGAGGCAATGTTCCCTGGTATCTGCTCTGTGTCACCCTCAGCGGCTACAAGAAAAAATGACAACTTACAAGTTCACACTCAAACATCCTCAAACTCACAATTAATTAAATGTGCATGTATCTTCAACAAGGGAAGAATACAGTTCGATTAAATTACATTATAAAAAGAAAAAAATTAATGATAAATATCAGCAAAAGAAGTGTGACACAACTGTTTGGTGTCACCATAACACCAACATTATATGTTCATATAAAAAAAGTACTTTTCTTTGCATGTTTTACACGACAAACAATAAATGACTAAAAAATTTTAAGAATAATATGTACAGTATCTATGACTATATTGTTGTACTTTGCATGTGCGCGCGTAAGGAATGTACACCAATAGTGTGCCACTTGGGTTTGGTTTCTTTTTTACAAACCACATCTCACTGATAATATTTCCATTCTCTGTTACATTTTTGGATTAAACTTGCTGGAATCTGTGGTTGCCCATTGTTTCAGTGCTTTACTTTGCCTTTATTCAAAATGCTGTGTTTGTACCCTACATGTAATAGTCACGAAAATGATAGTTTATTCATGACTTGAAAATGAGGTTAGAGTGACATCACAGAGCTGTGATGAACTTTTTTTCGCTACTCATATGCGTTATTGACCAAGCGTGGGGACAAAATGGCTGGATACTGGCCAAGTTCTTTTTTTTTTTTTTTCCATTTTTACAGACTGTGACGAAGTCGAAATCTATAAAAATGCCAAAAAAGAACGAGGCTAATATCCAACCATCTGGACCGGACAAGCTTGGTCAATAAAAGAGTTAACTATATTGAAAAACCATTTTATGAAGAATTAAGAATGACTTTTTTTACCACGGAAGCCAGGAAAGAAAGCTTACTGTGTTTCTAACACAATAAGTTCAAGTCAGTCGTTTGTGTTTTCATTGTCTTGACTGTCTTCTGCCGCTTTTTGCGTCTCCATCGCCGACATTTTCCAAGAGTTACGAACTGTGTAGTACTTCAATTTTTTTTTCATGCACGGGATCAACAAGGGCAATCCCGAGCGGACAAGATGAGAATGGCGTCATATTCCGCTATAATCACCTTCGGCGAGGTGATTATAGCGGGAGGACATTTTCAAAATGGCCGCCTCGCGCTTTGTCGAGGTGTCTGAAGAGGAAATTAATTTACTGAAAGAAAATACCATTCCGAATAATACCAAACACGCCACAAAGTTTGGAATGACACTCTTCAAAGGTAAGGTGTGAAAAGTGTGCTAAACGTAACAAAGAAAGCATTTAAATTCCCGTGAAAATTTTGCTTATGTCGACATGCATGAATGAATCAAAACAACTACCTTAAATTTTCGCAACACTTTATTTACTTAACAGAATGGTTTCAACAACAAACCGAATTTACCACTGACTTTGAAGCAATGGAGGTCAACGAGATGAATAAATGTTTGTTAAAATTTTACGTCTCAGTCAGGAGGAAAGACGGGACTTTTTACAAGAGAAATAGTCTGTTGTCCGTGCGAGCGCCCAGTTGTTCACTGACAGCGTAACAATGACAAATAAAATTTAACATAGCCTGCAGTGTAGGCGGATTTTGGCGGGGCAAGTGGGTATTCTAATCGGTTGTTCAGGCCACCATCTTGATTTAAAAAAATATTGGAGAGTTGGAGCGAGGTAAAAAGTTTACCAAGCTAGTGGGAGGGAGAGAGAAAAATTGGGGAAGGGGGAGGGGGAGGAGAAAGAAAAATCCGCCTGCCCGCACTGATTGTTCATTTAAGAAACTCCGTTCGCCCACGAACGTAGTCTCTGATTGGTACGGCAGGGTGCATTCAGATTGATACTTGCCAATCAATGCTAGCATTGCTTCAGGTCCTTCCTGCCGTGCTTCTCTGTGATGTGATCAAGAAAATGGCGGACTAGCTAACTTTCGATGCTGCACTCGAAGAATCTCTTTCATTTCTCTCCGAGCTGGGTATGTCGCGTCAATTACGCCACGAACAAAAAGAAGCAATCTCAACGCTTCTGCATGGGAGCGATTTATTGGCAGTTCTTCCGACAGGCTTTGGAAAAAGCCTCGTCTTTCAGTTGTTGATTCGTGTCCAAGAAATACAGTTGTCGAAAGCAGCGTGCGTGATTATTGTCTGTCCACTGAAAAGCATCGTTCAAGACCAGTTAATTGAAACTTCTTCAATGGGATTAACGACGACATCACTTGCAAGTGCAAGAATAGGAGATGTAGAAAATGGAAAATACCAGCTGATCTTTGCGTTATAGTATTCACGACGGTATATCTAGTAATTTTTTTGTAGTGAAATCGAAAATATAATCAATCAAAGACTTACTTGTATAAGGGTAGTTTGGTAGTCTCTAGTCTTGCAATAACTGCTTGCACACAGACCACGTTGTATACGGCCACATTCGTTTTCGTCCTTTCTTTTTGCAACAGCTTTCTCAGGGCGGCATAACCCTTAGTCGAGAAGAAATCGTACCATTCGAGACTTTGCTCGTTCACATCAAGTTGCGTTTCGGGGCCCTGTTTCCTTTCCACTTTTTGGCAAGCTTGAGAGCACCGCGATTCTCTTCAATAATGCCTTTCCATATTTTAACTCTACCTTCCAACTGCTCATTCATTTTATTTTGAAGGCGAATAATACAGTCTGGAGACATACGATTCAGACGAATCAGATCGTCACGTTTCACACCCCTGAGAAACAGTATCGTAGAAATTCTGTAATGGATTGATGAAGCTTTCGTGTTTCTGACGCGAGCGATCGTTGCTGTTGCTAAAGCAAGAGAATCTACATCTCGACCGCCTTCCTGTATGTCTTCCCGAGAGAGACCACAAACCCCAAGCACACAATCATACCAAACAGGTAAACCTCCTCCATAAACAGTTTGTTTGAAAAGCCAGCCAGTTCGTCTGGATTTCTGAGTTCGAGCATGCTTTCCGATTTCAGGTATTCGTCGAACTCCTTCGATACAGCTTTGCTGATTCCCTGCTTCACTTCGGCAGCAATTTCTTCGTGTTTCAGAACAACATTCGACGCCTAACGCCACTTTTCGCAAGTGATATTTCTCACTAATGCTTCAGATTCTTCATCACGTGGAATTCTCGCAATTGCCTGTCCAGAAGGGATCCGGTGAACTACTTTCACCTGAAGTCCCGTTTGGGGCAAATCGTCCACGTTTAGTTTTCTTAACATTTCGTCCTCCGCTGCAGATGCACACGCAGAAAGCATATTTTCCGTTCCAAACGTGAGACATTTCCTCGACGTGTTTACTTCTCTCAGTGGTGTCTTGGCTGCTGATGAATTAACACGAACCACCTTCGATTTCCTCTACGATGAACTTGCTTTCTCCGGAGTATCGAGATCGCGTTTACCACTGCTTTTACTGGGAGTGCCTGCTGTTTAGGAAGCTCCAGCTTTCACGAACCGGTACAATTGGCCCAGGTTTCGAATTTTGCGACCACAAAGGTTGCACACTCGATCTGAAAATACTTGCGAATCTTGTATCAACTCCAATCCTACTTGCCTACAAATATTAACAAGAACGACGCTAAAACAATCTTTATGTTTTGAAGGCTTGAAAAGATTTTCCGACAACGAATGACTTTGTTTACCAGCGACATTTCCAAATTTAACTTTAAAAGAAATGTTGCAAAGCCTGCAGTTGTCATTAGGACTTTTTTCCCACATCTCAACATCGTAGCTCTGAAAGTTTACCGAGTTGGTAACAAGTGTATTCTATTTGTTTTTGTCGGAAGTGGATTTTATCTTCCGGTAAGGAATTACTTCATTTCCAATGGCCGACGATTCACTTCCGGAAAAGCGAGCAAGCGATACTAATTAGGGGCGTTTTTGAATTTTACAGCCTCTCCGGGCAGGCGATTTTCCTTCCCCGTCCCCCCACCCACTCCGACATTCTCGCATTCTCGCCCCAATTCTCCCAGTCTGCAGCGAATCCAACTTGGCGGCTAAACACTCGAAAGATGAAAACCACCAAAACTGCCTGCACTGCAGGCTAAATTTAACATTCCTTTGCTCATTTCTATAATCACCTGAGTAATTACACTAAAAAAATTACTCGCCTCAGGCTCGTGAATATTTGTAAATATTCACTTCGCCTTCGGCAAATAATTGTTAAATATAGGTAGGTGGGGGGGGGGGGGGCAATATCAACTGAGGATACCTCTATCAATCAAATAAATATCATGCTAATTATAAAAGGTATGTGCAGATATAGCGCTGCGACTGGCCAGTAAAACGGAAGGCTAGAGGTTGTGATATCAAGTCTTACAGTTCAAAACAATGCTTTTTTTTTAATTACAGGATATGTTTCTGAGTCGGAAAAATCATCGATTTCGAACTTAAAATATGCTAGCCTTTGTGGGACCCTAAGTGATCACTAGTGTCAGAAAACATTGCGTAGGATAAACGATGACGACTTTCCCTTACAATCAAATTGAGAAGGAAGAACCTTGAAGTCTTTAACATACAATCGCAGCTTATATGCGACTTGTGTGTGTCCTGGTTTTACGCTCACGTCAATCACTGAAAGGACCTTGCTTTTATTGAATAGTATTGAACTAGTTTAACAGTGAGAACTTCAAGGTAAAAATCATACGCTGCCAACCGTGTAGAAAAGATCCGCACGAATAAGAAACGTTGTCTCTGAAATAAATCACTTCGTAAATAGACCTTTTTGGATTTGGGCGCACGCGACTGCCTACGCTTTATAGACTGGTCAGCAGATTTACAAAGAGTTCACAAGAATCGAAGAATTAAGGAAGGAGGGATGGAAGGAATGTTTTATCCATATCTACATCTCGGTTTAATGACTCCCTCATTATCCTAGTTAAAAAGGGAAAATTGTTAAATATCCCAAACATGATTCGTTGCTACTGACCGCTGATACTTATGTCAAATGTGGAAAACTCGTACAGTTGTTGGAATAAAGAGGAAATTTTTCTTTAGCCCTTATCCATTTTAGAGTCATCTTACTTTGAATGGGTGCAGTCCTCCTGGAATTCCCTGAGGAGGTAACTTCACTTAGTATTTGTTCTTGTTTCTGTTCACGTCTGCCATCTTTATTGCCTGGAAACAATCATTAACAAAATAAGTATTTTACCCGACAGATTGTTCCTTAGCAGTTTATTTTTATTTTATTCTATTTTTATTATCTGATTTCAAAACTGATGAAATTTAGTTTGCTGCCACACTGTAGACGATGCAGCAACATCTCATGATTAGCTGGCCATATTCTTGCATTTCATCGGCTCATAAAGGCACACTCGACACCAGTCCTGCTCCATGCAATAAAGACTTGGTCCAAATCTTATTTGTATTCTTCCTTAAAAGATGGCCCTCTAGAAGGGAATGTACCGAAACATTTGGCTCTCGGCAATGACCTCGAGCTAAATAGTTTCCCATCCGGCCCGTCCAATCATACCATAAGTACACAATATTGGACGAAAACTATCTTAGTGTTCTACTGTCTACTTACTTTCAGTCTCAGCTTCTTGTGTGAGCTCATCACCCCTTATTTCTTCTGTTCCCGACTCCTTTGTCTTTTTCCCTTTTGTGCTTTCACCTGTTACTGATTCTTCAGTGAACTGCAGTGCTGGGTCTGATTTTTCTGGTGAGCTGCTTACCTGTAGTAACTCCTTCGTAACCACTTCGGCACACTTGTGATCAAATGCACTTGTAAAGTCAAGAGAGGCTGGATTTTTCCATGCTTGCAAACTTGCATTCTTGATAGCTGGCATCATTTTCACTCCATCAGTGCTAGGTTCATCTGGATTGAATCGTTCACCTCTGAGATGTTTTCCAAGACTTGTTTTACCAACACGGTCCTGACCAATCAATAATATCTTTGTTCGTTTGTCAAATGTCCTCTCACTTTGTAATGCTCTTTGGTAAGCTTTAAGTGCCAAAGGTCCTCTAGCCAGTACAAAGGAGGGGATCACATCTGTAAACACAACAAAGTATGACGTCGCAACTCTGTTTACATACTCTCATCTCTCACCAATGACCAAAGAGAGCGCATGTACTATCTACATTATTTTATATATGTATTCCTCAGCGATTTCAGTTTTCTTTTATCTTTTTATCAGACCTCACCTTTGCCTTCCAAACACCTCCCCTAGAAGAAAAATATTTCTCTCTCATGTCCCTTTTTGTTTTTAAGGGAAAAAATCGTCCACTACATTTCATTTACATTTTTTAATCAAAGACATCATGATTGAGCCAATATAACTGGTAACATATAGAGGGGAAGAGCCTTTCATGGGGACACCAATTTCTACAAAAGTAGCAAACAGTTTCTCTTTTGCGTGACCCTTGCGGCAGCGGAGTTTTTTTTCGTCATGCGCAAGCACGCTCGATCATGACGTGATGCGCAGCCCACATGCACAAACATCATCCTTGAATGGTAGCAGGACAAACCTCTTAATTAACTAGTGGCACTACACTCCTTGCATAAACATTTGGCACACAACTTTTTAACCACGTCTTTCCTGAGCACAATGAGCAAGTTACTTTCAATTTCCAAGATTAAGATTTCCCCACACCTCCTTCACCCCCTGTACAAATTTGAATTCAATACACTGATTGACATCTTTAACAGTTGTTTAGCTAAGACCCCCATTATCATTTAGGAGTGGGAAGGGGGGCAGAGAAATGCATGGAATTGCTAGTTGCTTATGAAAATGTACTCCTAAGGCTACCACAAACAACTCGTTAAAGCTAAATAATATCCTCAGACTGGCTAATCGTAATCCTTTCATGACACAGCTTACCTTCATCCTCTATATCTGCTTGTCGTGCCCCTAAAGAGGCTAAATTGTCCCTTAATTTTCTGACATTTGCTCTCAGCTGTTCAAACATACTTCTGATATTTTCTAGGGGAGAAAGATTTTACAAAAAAACCTGTTTGAGATTATAATTAAGAGACTGGAAACTTGGCCGGCGGAATCTCTAGAATGATGTGCCCCTTGTTTTAGAGTGACTCTTAAAAATCCGATTTTACTTTCTATCAATGGCTGATTTTTTTTTTTTTTTTTCATCTAGTCATGCCGTCGATGTATGATTTCGATGCTTTTCACCAGAATTGCATGCATAAATAAGTTTTTTTTTTCTTACCAAAGTTCAAACAATAGTAGATTACTTTCGTTTTTCATGCACATTTGAAGCAACATGTTCAAGAATTACTACTACTTTGTCATGGAGTCTGGTGTTTTTCATATATTGTGGATGATAACTCACGTTCATGTAGTAAAAGAATAAAAACCTATTTCGTCAATAACTGACCTTGACTCTTTCTGTCTCCTTGTTGAAACACCAATGGCTCCAAGTTGCCACTAAGGTTTTGAACCTGACTTCTTATTTGATGTAGAACACTTGTGATTTTGTCTGCACATCATATAAGAAACATGTTAAACCGATAACATCTTTTCTCAGTATGCTTTTCCAGATTTCATGGTAAAAAAAAATTTGCGCGGAGGTAATGTCGACCTCAGTTAAAGGGAAACGCTCAACCAAATGCCTTGCGGGCAAAGTAGCCATTCTCAACATTATTCGACTAAATCTTTGCAACTTTGATCGAGGGCCAGCTCTTTGTACCCTCATTAAGTTGCTTGTAGTGCCTGTCGTCTATATTCTACGTTTTTTGGTCGTCTTCGTTCTGTGTTCATGATAATGAAGCCATCGAAAGAGAGGTCTCCTTGTTTGGAAGGAAAGCTGCCAGAGAATGAGAAAAGTTATTTAAAGACACCTTTAGGATTTAGTAACAAAACAGGCAACCAATTCGCTGAGGCCATGCTACACAGCACTTCCGAGGAAAGTCAACCAGAAAGCTCCTTTCAGTACCTACAACCTCGGACAAAACCTATTGAGACACATTACAAAAAATACCTTTTTTGCACTCACCCTGAGAAAAATGCTTACCGTCGCAAATGCAAAGATTGTTTCCCCCCTCTCCAATTGCAATGTTGTTTGCGTTAACACAAGAAATGCATGCTTGAGCTCTTGAGGGGGGTAAGTTTGTTCCTTTTGGAAACGATTGTTGCATGACGGGAAATTAAAAATTGCATTGAAATGTCTCAACAGTTTTGTCTGGGGTTGGAGGTTACCGTTAGACAAGGAAACGTTTACGATCCATCGCGAGCCTAGTCCTACGTAAGTTTTTGAGTGACCTTTCTCTTCCAGAAAAATTTAAATCAGAAATATATTTTCTCAAATTTCATCCGGGTATCCTCTATTCCTTGAAGGCCCATTTTCAACCGAGATGCCTTGCGCGCCCGGATCATTTTTCAAATATGAAAAATACGCTATTTTCCTCGTAGTTGCGGAATCGCTTTGATATCTTCTTCCACCTTACTAATTAGGGCTTTCAAAGTTCCATCTTGAATCATGTGCGAACAACAACCTATCGTAGTATCCATATCAGTAAATAGTTTTTAATTCTTACATGTGTGACGGTGAAAAACGTCATTTGAAAAGTTGATGCCGCCGAAGAAGCGGTCTAGAGGAAGGCCGAGTCTGCCCGGCTCGGCAAAGGTTATTCGACTTCGAGAGTCTGTGTATGATTTATGGAGGGCAAGGAAAACAACCATGGGTTTCCGTAACACTACAGACAGTGCTTTTGCAGAAATGTTATTGCTTTGTCCCTACGATAGAACTAGAGACTCCGGGGAGATTTTTTCGAGGTGAGAATAATTATGACTGATTTTTACTTGAGATCCTGAGATATGTATGTAAACGATCAATTTGTACAAGTTATTATTCTATAATTGAAATGCATAAAGTAATTCCGTTTTGGCCAATATTGGTTATTTGTTTATATTTTATTTAGTGTTGAAGCCGAACAATTTCCTTCAACATCAAGTAAGCTTTGTAGAAGTTTTATACACAGACTCGATTTATGATTTTTCAGTCTCAAATATTTAGCTGCAAATTTGTTTAGTGTGTTCTTCACCAAATCTTTGTTTTTCTTTTTAATAGTGTTTGTGAATGACTATCAGAGTTCGCCATTTAACAATAGCGCGATTCCAAAACAAAAACAAACGACTGCAAAGGATCTCGGATGAAAATGGGCCTTTAAGCTCATTTTGAAACTAGCCACATTTTTATTATAGGTGGAGCGTGACGAATTTGTTCTTAGGAGGCATAGTGCTTTTCCATTTACGAATCCTTTCTCGGAGCCTGGTGGATGTCAAAAACACAATTCATGTATTGGAAGGTCTCTGTCTCTTTTTAATGTGTTTGCATGTCGAGGGTCCACTCCCTGTTAAACCTCTCACCCTTGTACAATTTTGTGTTCAAGAATATCATTTCCGAGGCTGAGATTTCAGCCGCGCAAGTTTGAATGTTTGCCTGTCTTACAAATTCTTCTATTTTGTATTTTGTTGTGCTCACGAGACAGAAGAAGTCGTCATAGTACGCCTCCTAAACTGGCAATTTAGTCGTGATCTGGTTGATAGCAACTTTTCCTATTTATTTCTCCCTTAAAAAAGGCTACGGCCTTTGCTGTTCTGTAGTTTTGCAAGAAACAGTATTGTGTTCCTGGATAATAGCAACAACGATGCACGCAAAGCACATTGGTTGAACATGGCTTTTTCAGATTTTGGCAGAAATGTTTACAATTTAGTAGCTCAGTAGCGGTACTGACAACTTTAGTAGCATAAAGTGACTACCTATACAACTGTAAGAATATTACCCTTATACTTGGATAGGATACTATTCCATCGTAGGTCACCCCTGCAAAATCTCCCGGCAGTTTTCCCTATCAGTTTAATGTTCTCATTTCAAATCTCTGGCTAGAAAGATCATGGCATAGACCACTTTCATAAATGGCTGCTGGATTAATATTCTTTTGTTTAAATTTAAATTAGCCCTACTGGCCTCGTTCTCCAGTACAAAATTCAAAAGAATACATTATCTCAAGCGAGGCCAGAAGGGCTAATTTAAATTTGAACAAAAGAATATTTATAAAGCAGCCATTTATGAAGGTGGTCTATGCGTTGACTGAGATGTCTTATGAACAACTGCACCTGTAGCCACTACCACAATAATTTATTGAGAATTCGCGCACACGATGAATGCAACAGAGACCGAAAAACTCAAACCGTTGATCCAACCAGGCCTTATAATCTAAATGTCTTGCATAATATTAACATGATTTGCCTTGCAATTTGTTTCTTTGTTACATTAATCTACGTATACACGTACCTTGAGTATCTCGCATCCTTTCTTTCATTTTGACTTTAATGAGTGGGTCCATACACTCATTCTTAAGCTTACTGATACCAGATTCATAACTTGCTCCTCCCAGACCTATTATAGCATCACTGATATCCTGCCAGTAGATGTTAAATGTTGCATCATCCACAGAGGCTTGGCTGGCACGGCCATACACAACATTACGGTAGTACTTTAGCCTGGCTATGTTGGCTTCTTTGCTAACATCTGTGGCAAGTGGGAGACTGTCCCATCCAGTCGCGGGAGGAGTCAACCCACAGATATTCCTCAATAGAATCAATAGTAAGAAAAAATCAAAGTTTGCTGATGAAACAGATGATGGAACAGTTGGATACAACTTTCCCCATTGTATAGGATTCAGGACTCTCGTCCGTAGAGTCAGCAGTGTTGCACGCATTGGGTGACGCGTCAAAATTGATTGAAGTCCTACTGGAGGGTGTATGGCATCAAAACTGTCTCTCAAGACCTGGGACCCAAAATCCACCAGAAGACGACACAGTCGAGCATAGTTGGTTGTCCCCTTTGTAGAAGGAAATGATGGTGCTGCTGATGCATACAACATACAACATTATTAAATTTCTATTTCATGCTTCTTCTCATTCCATGGTACAAAAATTGTCTGAAAGTAATGTCCGAACTCAATTAATCCTTTCACTCCCAAGATCTGATCGTTAATTCTCCTCTCTGCTACACTATCTCTTTTGTAAATCAGTTTTGAGAATTTGGTGGTAAATCACGACAACCCACCCATTAATTGTCGCACAACTCTATTTCCTACTTTTACGTCATGTGGTACAAATCAACTGACAGTTATTACGCATAACCTCTATTTACACTGATACTTGTCCTTCGACTATTTCCATCAAAAGGAAAGAAAGCAAGCGCAAAAATGGCAAGCACATGAGTTTTACTTCGTCATTTTTATTACTTAGGAAGAGAAATCGACTCGTTTTGTAGAGTCCACTAATAGTGACATAAAAAACCTGATCTCAAACACTGCTCTGGTAAGTACAAAAAAGTCAATACGAAAATTAATGCGCCGGTTATAAAATAAATAAAGCCCCTTCTTGCTTGCTGGTATGTCAGCTGATAACGCCCTTGGCTAAGAGATTTCTCTTGAAAATTTCACACTTGCCCTCGAAGTTCGCTACCTGAGCAAATATTCATTTACAGATCAATAACTTCTCGGAGTTACATGGTTAGGATTAATTTCAAAATGTTCAAATTCTGGCAGCTAAGCAGTGGCAAGTTACAATCTTTGCATTAACAATTGCCCACAATGAGCCCCCTACTTCACACCCCTTTTACAATGTTGAACTCAATACACTGATCAAGATCTTTCAATTGTTTGGCTCAGGACAAATCCTTTATCTAGGAGTGGGGGGGAGGGGGAGAGGGGGGAGGGGAGAAGGGGCAGAAAAATAAATGGTATTACTAGTTACTACCAATGGCCACCAAAAACAACTTGCTTAAGCCAAATATTATCCTCAAACAGACTGGCTTATCGTAATACTTTTTTTTTGATACAGCTTACCTTCATCCTTTGTATCTCCTTGTTCTGTCTTCAAAGAGGCTAAATATTCACTTAATTCTCCAATTTTAGCTCTCAGCTGTTCAAAGCGACTCCTGATGTTTTCTAGGAGAGACGGATTTTGCAAGAAAACATGGTTTGTTTACAATCTGACAAAGGATCTTGGTGTTAAATGAAATAGGACAAACCCTTCCATTAAAAAGCTTGAAACAGCCTGTGGAATCACCTTGCATGATTTGCCCTTAGATTTTTACTTTCTATCCATGTCAGATCTTTTGTTTCAATTAGTCATGCCATCAATGTGGGATTTTGGAGCTTTTCGTTACAAATACATTTACATTTTTTGATACCAGAGTTCAAGCGCATGTAACAACACATAATTATTATTTTCCTATTTTCATACATAATTAAAGTAACAGATTCAGACATTGTTACTACCTTACCATTTAATAAGATTTTTTACATTAATTTTGAATGGTTACTTTCATTTATTTCTTGAACCAGTGAAATATCTTTTTCTTTTAACACTGACCTCGACTCTTTGTTTCTCCATGTTGTAACATTAAGGTTTCCAACTCATCACTAAGTTTTTCAACCTGACTTTTCATCTGATGAATTTCATCTGAGACTCTGTCTGCATAACATAATATAACATGGTATACTTACAAAACATTTTTCATTAAGCTTACTTATTCCATGATGAAAATTTTTTCTGGATATGTCTGTCCCCAGCTAAGATTTTGTCCAAAGTGCACATAGTACTGTTTATTAGCTCAGTGCTGGTACAAGAACCCTTCGGTAACATTTCATACCCACTCCTTTATGCTTGTCCTTGTTTTGCACCTAGAGCAAGTTATTTTGGAATTTCCAAAATTACATTCCCCCATTCTACCCTGATTAAGATTGTTCAAAATTGTTAGATTCAGGACACCCAACTTTGTCAGGGGGGAGGGGGGGAAGCAAAGAACAGATTGCCAAGATTGAAGTTGCTCATGCCAAATTGTCCCAAATCTTAATCTCCACCAAACTGTAACATATTTTTGGTTTGGCTTTTCCAACCAATAAAAAGTAGTTTTCTTCAAGAACTGAGCAAGACCATAAGACTTTGTTTCTTACTGTGTGGCTATCAGTGCATCCAGTTTGTCACCAATGGCTTCAACCTTACTTTTCATTAAATCAACATTGTGATTTTGTCTCCAAGTCAAGATATTTTTTTTTTCAGAAGTTATGTAGTTTAGTATAGTCCAAATGCTGGCGAAACAATTGCATTTTTCCTAAGGATAAATAAGACCAATGCAAAGTCTTTGCACAATACTAGCTCTCTTAGCTCCCAGACCTTGTCTCCACTTCAGCAGAATGAAGTGACTACCTGTAAACAATTGAAGGAATATTACCCTTATTCATAAGTAGAGATATATCCCCCTTGCAGCAGGGGTTTTATATTCTAATTTCATATCTCTGGCTAAAAAGACCATGGCAGCTGTAAACTAAAGTATATTAAGGACACATACACTAATGCTGCCATTTCTTGAGAATTTGTGCCACGGTAGATGCAATGGATGTGAAAAAACACAATACGGTGATCCAAACCATGCCTTCTACTCTAGGTATCCTAATTTGCCCTGCAATTTGTTTCTTTCTGATATATCATTGAATGTACCTTGAATATCTTGCATCATTTCTTTCATTTCGACTTCAATGAGTGAGTCCATACACTCATTCTTAAGCTTATCAATTGCAGATTTATAAGTTACTCCTCCCAGACCTATTATAGTATCACTGATATCCCGCCAGTAGCTGTTAAATGTTGCATCACTCATAGAGGCTTGGTTGGCAAAGCCATACACAACATTACGGTAGTACTTTAGCCTGACTATGTTGGCTTCCTTGCTAACATCTGCAGTGGGTGGAAGACTGTCCCATCCAGTTTTGGGAGAAAATAGCCCACAGATATTCCTCAATAGTATGAACATTAACGTAATATCAAAGTTTGCTGATGAAACAGATGATGGAACAATTGGATACAACTTTCCCCATTGTATAGGATTCAGGACTCTCTTACTCCTTAGAGCCCGTAGCGCTGAAAGTTCTGGGTGACGGCTCAAAACTAAGTGAAGTCCTTCTGGTGGGTGTATGGCATCAAAAGTGTCTCTCAAGACCTGGGATCCAACACCCACCAGAAGGCGACACAGTCGAGCATAATTGGTTGTCTCCTTGTTAGAAGGAAATGATGGTGCAACTGATGATGTCATTGGCTGCAAAAAAAAAGTGAATTCACCCACACAGTCTGAGATTTAAAGGTCAACATTTTCTGTCAAAAACCTATGATTTAAAACAGTGGCTAGTCTATGTGGATTTGTACATTCTACTAGACCACTTTACTTTCACTCTATTACACCCTTCAAGCAATTGTTTTTATTTCCATGTTTTAAATTTTTTTAATGACAATCTATTTGAATAAGTAGCAGACCTGTCATCCAAACATGGTCAATTGTTAATTGTCTCCACATGTGGCCAGGAGGAGAGGATGCCAGCAGAGGAACAATCCCTGGCCCCCTCCCCTCAGAGTTATCTATTTATCTTTAGTTACAGGAATTTGACTCAACATGCACTTCAAATAATACTGTACTATTCAAAAAACTTATTTAAAATGAAATTTCCAAACCAATAAGTTAGCCAGCAACACAAGACAAGATCTGGTACAGAATCTGTGGATAAGTGACCAACCTCCCTGAAGAAAACAAAGGAAAATCAATTCTTCAAAGGGCATGAAAGAAAAACTTGATTGAAATATTGGCATTATCTGAACCCTTTCACTACCAAGATCTCTTTTAATAATTCTTCTTACTGTCTGTTATACAATTATTATGAAGTTAGTTCAGTGAATGTGGCATTGGATAAACTAATTATCTCCTAAATGATCTTTTTCTTGATTATCATTACTTTTTCACTTGATACTGTGTTGATATCAAGAGGAGAAATTGGGTCGCGGTCACTCATGGGACTTGAAGGGTTAGATCAATTGAAAAGTGGTTATACTCGAGACAAAAAAAAAGGAGAAAATTTCAAAGCAGCAGTATCTATAAGACATCATTCTATCCATTTTGATACAGTCAATAAAAAGTGTGACAATAACATTTAACTGTAGAGTTGTCACAAATGTAAATTTTTGTACATAATTCACTAGCCTGGCAACAAAATAGTCCAAGTGACTCTGTTTGACTTGTTTAGACTGATAAATTATTTTGTCACCTCTCCCTCACAATACCACCTTTGATGAAGGAAAAAGTGACAGTGATTGGCAAAGAGAAAAATAGATGCTCAAAGCCAAACCCTGATTGGATAAATTGATTAAAACAATTTTTTTCTCATCAGTCAATCAGTGTGAATAAACAAGGTTCCTTAAAAAACAAATTACAAATTATTCAAAACAGATCCTCAATTGTGCATTTATTCTCAATTTTTGATCACTCGGAAAAAAAAAATCCAAGGAGACTTTCATTTACATTTTCACACCAAATGTTGTACAGCTATTTCTTCAGTAAAACAGGTCTCTGTCATCTGAGTAACTCAAAGATTTTATACTATCATGTGGATAGTTGTTTGTTAGAACTACAACACATAAAAATTCGTCAAGTACCTGAACTTCAAAGTGGCCTTGGTCCCTTACATCGTAAAAGGTTTGAACAGTGGTTGCTTAAAGAGAGAATTATTTTGAAAAACATTACTTCATTAAGAAAAAAATGTTATATAATCACAAAATAGAGCCATGTCCAAAACGTAGGCAGGACAATAATTTTTCAACTTACTATCCAAGTGGTTAGTGACAACTTAAATATTGCAACAATTTCAGTTTGTTTAATAGCCAAACTAGCAGGTGGAAATGAAAACCATTAGCCAAAACTGAATTTCTACCAGTCTGGCTAGTTGGCTACCATTAGTGTCGAGCCCTGATAGGAGGCACTTTTCTTGGGGATAATCTCTCGTGTGTCCCCTTAAAAACACTGTCATGTATTTTGTATTCAACTAAAATATTAAATATTGTATTTCTACAAAGGTCAGTCTGATCAGAATTTAGAGCTGGGAAATGTTTTCTTCTGAAGAGGAAGAGGTTTCCATACGAATAAACATTTGCATCCTTTTCATTGGTTAAGTAAATCCTAATGCACCAAGGAAACACTATGTAGTTTAAAGGGAAATTTTTTTAACAAATAGATTCCATTTAGCCATGCATCTGTTCAGAAATAGATCACAGATGATGTCAAAATGTGCTAAGAACAAAAATGTGGTACCTGAGGTGTAGCCAAGTGTAGCAACAAGAGCGCTCTAATCTTCTAAAAAGGTAGATGAGATAAAGATACACTCAGCTTGCTCCACAGTAAAGCAACTCGTGCCTCGCCACCTAGATTATCCGGCTCTATGTATGATTTCATTTTTAAAAATTTAGCTTCTGAACATGAAATGTAGCAGAGCAAATTCTAAACGATGGAAATCAAAAGTTGTTCGTTGCCTAAATGCAGTGCAACCCATTTTCATCTTTAATTTTAAAGTTTCAGTGTTACTTTAAACTTCAACCAGTTGTATTGAGGTTCTATGGACCATTGTGAACGCGAAAAAAAGAATACAGGACAACTGTTAACCATCCACCAAACAAGCCGGCTCGATTACAGTTGTAGCTCGTTTGCTCTTTTGTTACATCTACCATTGCCAAGCCAAACGAGCCAGACGAGCCACTTAATACGTAGATCAAAGACGTAACGCCCATGGAGATTATTCCTCGTTCTTCCATCTGCTGCCCGGAGCTAAACGAGCCACTAAAATATAGATTCATCTACATACGCTGCTTCAAAAGTGGCACTGTATTGTGTAATTGCTCCATTATAATAAAATTAAGTGGTTTTCTCTCAGTATCGTTTTCCAACGAAAATTACATATTCGCATTACATACATTTTTGTGAATGTAACACCACTGAGCCGAGTTCGAGAATTATTCTCCTTACCTCCGAGTTAAAGTTTCCCTTTCGACTGGAATCACTGAGACAATGTTTTAGCAGAATCGAAACTGCAGTGAGGGGGTAAATTCCTGTAAATATTTCACAGTTTATAAAAACTTCAGCCAACTTGCAGGCGCTAGTTTGTGTTTTCAAGCGTGAGAGTCAGTGTGGAAAATATTCGGTCGCCATATTGGACGGGTGAAAGATCTGGGACGAGTGACAAGGCGACGGGGAGGGGGAAAGGGGAGAAAAAAAAAACCAATAGCCTGCTTCAGTAGGCGGTAGTTTGTGTTTTAAAGCTCTAGAAACCAGACTCATAAGTTACTTGTAGCGTCTCAAATATGGTAAGTTAAACGAATTAAAACATGTTGACAGGAAGAAGATTATGATCAGTTTGCGAACAGTAAAACCAGAGTGATGTTCGCCGAGTGATTTTCGTTAAGTGATTTTCGCCAAATCGTGTGTATTTTGCTTATGACTTACATCACCGAGTAAAGGCTAAGAAGTAGAAGTATATTGCAACATTAAAATCGCGTACTATACTATTATGTTAGCTTTCATCTGATTTAGGTTTTACAAGAGACGGCTACACATAACGTTTAATTCACGATTACATGAAAGTGGGGACAAAAGGTAAGTGGCGGACATCGAAATGGAAAGGTTAATTTCTTTTTCACAAACATAAATATGTCATCCCTCAAATGATATCCTACCTAATTTTTTGTCTTAACTTTTTTGAAAATTTTTCTTTAACTAAGATATCAAGTCAATGAGGAAAGGCAGGGGATACCGATGTCACCGATGGGTCAAACTTAATCTGGACAGGGTTTATGTCGGGAGGATCATGGTGCCAGTTCTCCGTAACGCGTCCTCTCCTGCATGGAATGGTCGAACTCAGACGACACAATTTAGAGTGCGATGTGGCAACTGTAAGGCTATTTTTCAGCCCTTAGTCCTGATGTAATTTAATTAAGTTATAACTTATATTGACTATGATAAGTTGTTGTCGTGATATTCAACATAAATATAGTTATATTGCCAAAAGATTTAGAAACTGATCAGCTCCAGGAACTGATACTTCTTAACACAAAAAACACAAAAAAGCACTATCAAGTAAATTTATCCAGTATATACGCAAACCCCCAGAAATTTGAAACATCGCCAGGTATTTGTTGGCATCAGCAACCCTTACCTTAGATCACTATTTTATGTCGGCATTGATTTAGTACTTCCTTATGTATCGACGTTTTTGTTCAAGCCTTCGTTAAAGTTGGCATATCTGTCTTTATAAAACTGGCGGTCATAGGGTCCTCAAAACATGGCAGTTTACTAAAGTATTTTTTTTTTAACCTATTTACCTCACAGTCTTTAACTTCCCCAAGCTGAATTTCGATCTGTAATCTTCTCCCCTACGATCCATAAAACCAGCAGTAACAATGATCGGTTGCCAATGACCGAGATTATCCATGATCGCTGATAGATTAGAAGGACAAATTGCACAAATGAGTAAGATGATGTAATTTGAAGTAACATGTCTTAAGTAAAGGGTAAACAATGTAGCCAATGTAATCTCTTGCATAACTTGCACTTATTTTAAAAAGATATACATCGGCGAAACAGGCAAAAGACTAGGTGACTGATTCCGAGAACACCTTCGAGACGTGGAAAGGAATGACAAGGACACATCGAAACCAGTAGCTAAACATTTTAATTTACCTAATCATTCTAAGCAACATATGGCAATCTGCGGTCTTTCCTTACACTTAGGTAGCACTGAAAGCCGTAAAAATCTTGAACAAAAGCTCATCTTTCAAACCGGCAGTCTAAATCCCACAGGGATCAACGAACGCTTTTCATTCCACTAATTTATTCTTGTTTTTCTCGTTGCCACGTTCCCACCAATAACGTAGCTCAATTTTCTGCCTTTAAAAGCTCACACAACCCACAATTCCTCTATTCGCTCCGACGAAGGGCTAACGCTCGAATCGTCAGCTTTTCTAATCGTTACGGTGGCCAATTTACCATTTCAACTTTGGTGATATATCCACATTATTAAAATTATAATAGTGCTCAATTTGACATGAAAAAAAAAAACTTTAAAAATCGGTCCTCAAAGGACTTTCGTATCCTTACGATTTGATGTCCGTTGGTTTTAAATTTCATTCCTAGTTTGTAGAGTGGCATTAAACAGAATGGTCACTGATTTGATTTCATAAAAAGCTATATACGCTTCCAGTATCCTTAGCGGTCTTGACTATGAAAAGTACCAAGGAGTGCTGGTATCGTAATAATAATAATAATAATAATAAAATAATAATAATAATAACAATCTTTATTTAGCAATAATTTCCATAAAATCCTCTACAATACAAAATATTAACAGCGTAAAAAACGATCCAAAATAACTCACTTTCGGCTCACATCTACTCCTTTTTTTTGTCAAAGCGTCTGGAAAACTATAAATAACGGAGTCAAATCTGAACAGATTCAAAGTCTAATAATCTGATAAGTAAAATCATATCTAAAACTATACAGAAAAGAGAAAGGTGAATGGCAAATCTAGAACCCTATATACAAGGCTGCTAAAAATCATTAAACAATGTCAATGGCTCCCTCGGCAGCTGCGATTTCAACGTCACAATTATTATAGTCATACGCAGCGTGTCGCTTCACCCGCGATCCTCGAAGGCAAACTAAGGCCTACCGAAGGAGGGCAAAGGATGTCTTTGCTCGGATCCAGGAAACTGTTTGCGAGTATCGTTCCCCTTTCTTGGCGGCTATAAGCTCGGCCAATCGGCTGTGGTATCTTATGCATTCCATCCGCATCCCTCCCGAGTAGTTGTAAATACAAGCGGCGTAAACGAGCCATGCTCAACATCCAACACTCTCCTTGAGTAAAGCCGCTTCTTGTCGTTTTCATGGATGCGATAAATCTGCTGCGGTTCCTGGTCCTTGTAAGACTCGGCATTAGGGTGACAAACCCTCACATCGAAGAATGCCGAGCTCTGGGGATCCCAGAAACCACGCGCCCGAACGTCCAATCTTGCGTCTTGTGCTCTATTAGACCCTCAGCTGAGTTGTTCTTCAGTGATGTCTTGGAGAACTGGCTCGACCACGATATCGGTTCACACTATACTCAAAAGGTCGGCCTCGGGTCTCTCAACTCATTATGCCGGTGGATAACAAAGCCCCCTCGTTTGCAAATCATTGCGTGGTCTACTGTGAAGTTTTCCTCACACGCACACACTGATGGAATGTCATCGAACGGCCAATCATAGCGTAATTTAACAGCATCGCGATACTCTCTCTTGCTTAGGTTGAAACCATGTTCTTGAAGGGGAAGAACTGTGAGCCATACAGAGGAGCCTTTTTCTTGCGCTAGTTCTAGAGCTCGCTTGGTCTTCCGTGAAACAATTTGTTTTAGATTATCTGCAACCTCTGAAAGTTCTTCAGCCTTTCCATGTTTGACAGTCTGACGCCCTGACGCGATGAGGGACTCGTTGGGCAGTTGATGAGTTTAAGCCATGATATGTTCGACAAGAGAAGATGTCACCTGAATAGATGAGGCATGTTCGCGTGCCGCCTCGTGACATGGGTTGCTCAAGCTCAGGCCGCCTAGGCGCACGGGTAGTGCTAGAACGTCTCTATCCAGTTTGCTACACTTGCGCCCTACGATTGCTGGTATAAGGACCTGGGAGATAACCTCTTCAAGTGGCTCTAGAAGATCTTGGACATCAGGGAGAGTTCTTAGGAAGTACGTCCAACGATGCTTCAAACCAAACGTGTATGCGGCATAGCTGGCCTGCGGTTGAATCTGTGCAAATTCAGCCAGCTGAACAACTTCATTGACACAGCTAGTTACTTTCTCGTTG